>NW_028277170.1:12191875-12344218 GCF_051122295.1 Plectrocnemia conspersa
TAAAAAACATATTTAAATACCCTGCGAAAACATTTGTTATTGTATGTTATTAAGAAACTGAAAATAAAAATAAATTAAAAATATAACTATGCATAAAAACTAGAACAAAGAATTGTAGACATATGTCGATTTTATCAGCACAAGTCAAAATATTTGAATTCATACTTCATAAGTACGCTTCAAACCATATCGTACTGTTTTTTTATGAATCAAAACGAGTATCATAATAATTTATTATGATAATTTTTTGATATAAACAAATTAAGTAGATGTAATTAACCCTAATTTTAAAAAGACTATTAATAATGTTTAGCATGCTGGATTTAAAAAATGGATAGGTTTGTTTTTCTTACAAAATAATCAATTTTTTTGTATCATACTTTTCAAATCGTCGTCAATATGTTCAATATGTTCAATAACACAAGTCGTTATCTACGTAAATATATTGCCACATCTGGAATTCTTTAATTTTTTAATCTTAATGTTTCTTCTGTGTATTAATGATATTTATAAAATTATTCATAATTCTAAATTTTCTTAATTAATTTTTTAATTGCTTACAGAGGTGTATTATAAAATAGCGTAGCACTGATTATATTGTAAAATTAATTAATAAAAACCATATTTGTTTCGTGTACTTTTAACTTTTATTTCGATACAATATAAATGCGCTGGCTTTGAATAAAATATTACTATTTCATAAATTCCAAAACTATTTGATTGAAGTGAAGCTCAAAGAGCGAAATTGCTTGCATTGCATCAAATATATATTTGTTAACGTTACGTTTGTATTGCAAAATTAATTTGTAAAAAACAACTACAGCACAGATTTAATTGTTGAATTAATTTCTACTTTTCTATTTTAATCTATAGAACAATTTAAAAATAATATTATTATCAAATTGTATGATTTTAAGTTATTATAGTAAAGCATGTTCAAGTAAAAAAAAAACAGCAATTCTTAATTCAAGTAGTTTTATTAATATAATGTATTTGTAATCAAACAATATAATAATATTGTTTAAGCTAAGGTAAAGACAAAATTCGAAATTCAACTGAAACAATTTGAAATTTAATTGTTCAAATCTCAGATATTTATTTAAGTATAAGTTTAAAATCTTAATGTAGGAGATCAAATTTAGTGAATATTTTATAATAATTATATAATCAGGGATGAAATCGTAATGTATAATTATAAAAGCTAGGTCGTATATTAGGTACTAAAAATTAAAAAAAAACATAAAAAAGTACAGATAAAACATGAAATCATTTCAATCTATTTCATTTCGACTTTAACCCACTTTGTTCATCGATACTCTAGTGCTTTTATAATTTTGAAAGGACCTTTCGCAAGTCCCTCAAAATAACCATTAACTGCCACTTCTAGCTCATTGTTTGAGAGCAAGTAATTGGTCGTAAAATTGAACTTTAATTCGATGTTTTCCATAACTATTCTAGGAATATAGTATTTGAAAACAATACCAAGAATGTCGCTCCACTCATGTCGTTCCAATAATTGAACATAAAACAACCTTTTCTTGATACAATTTCTGTTGTAAAGCAATTAATTAATTCGAATATCTCTCAAAAATAAATAGAAATATCAATGAGAAAATATCGTGAGCTACAATTCTGAATAGTATCCTTACATAAACATTTAAGTGAAAAAACATTGTGCATATTAATACGTTACTCAAGCGTATAATATTTAACGATGAAAAAGTTTTGAAAGCATTTGTATCGTTAAACGGTAACTGAAAAGCACAATCGTGCGAGTTTACCTGCAAAACTAAAATATATATTACTTTATTTTTAATTTCGTTTTATGTATACTATTATTAATAGTTGTAAACGTAATTGTATTGTAGTATTCGATAATTTATTAAGTACAATATAAGCACCAATGTGCTTAAATTAAAACTACTGGTTAAATTAAGAATGGTTTGTAAATTCAGCACCCAAAACAAATATTTACCGATCTCATTTGCAAATGGCTTAGTTCGTTTGTAGTAAATAAATTTTACCACACATATAAATACGCAACCAAATATAAAAATTGATCTTAAAATGTAAAAAAAAAACATTTTAACTAGGCTACATTTCCTTCATTTTCAAGAGATATCTATACAATAGGGATCACCAATTTTCATTGTAAAATTAGTGCAGCGTTTTCTCAATGAAGTATTTTTTGATGTTACTGAGGGACGGTGTCGACAGTCCGTTAATGCAATTATATTTTACTATTAAATGCAAGTTAATTCAACTCAAATCTATCTCTTCGCAGGAATTGGGATTACAACGCACATCAGAAGCTTCCGGCGACGAAGCGGTTAAGGTTCTTCGCTCAACCCTTACGGAACTTCACGAAGGATGCTGTCGATATTTGGAATTAAAACGTGGATCTAGTGGATCCTGCACGGAATTGGACAGGAAAAGAGCAGACTTGTGCCATCGCGAAATCGTAATTTGTTATATCAAATATTTTATTCTTAGCTGTAAAAAAATAGTATAGAACTAAAAAAAATCGTGCACATTTTTAATAAGCAGCAGAGTTGATTAAAATTTAAAATAAAAAAAAGCATTTTAAAATATATTAATAGAAAAGGGACCGTGGATAGTTTAATTATTCAATCAAAATAAATATACATATATTACACATGTACATTTCTAATCAATTTTCAGAGTTCCTTAAGCACAAAGAGCAGGCACTTAAAAGCGATCGTAACAAAAAGTTCCTTCAAAGAAAGATTCAAGACAAGCCAAACTTTTCTTTCCAAGCTCAAGTTTCTCATCGAAGACGTAAGTAAACAATCATTATTTTTCTTACATGTAATTCAAAATGCGTCTGTTTACATATGATTTTAGGACTTATTTATATAATATAAACTTCAAATAGAATAATGTCGTGTTTAAAATATTTCTACTTTAATGCTCAACTAAATTAGGATAAAATTAAACATTTTATAAGGGGCAAATTGTCTTAAATCTTAACAAGCTCTCATTAGCAAAAAAACGATTAAGTATAATTTGAACTCTGTCCAAAATTGCGGCACGTTTCGTAATATATGTAGTTACTAACTTTATATTTAATAAAAAAACTGACATCATTATGAAAAACTAAATAAAGTTTCATCATGAACGTGTCCTTTAAATTACATCCTGTATTCTATTGTATTTATTTGCAACGTATATTTTAAATACTAGAACTAATCTTTACTTCTAGGCAAAAATATTGCTGTATTCAATATAGGATAAAATTGTATGTTTGATTGCAAAGCTTTATTTTAAATTATTGAGACGTAGTATTATGAGATTTTTATTTGAGCTTGACACTTTTAAATAAAACACCATATTGCTTAACTTATATTTTTATTAATGGAAAAGCTTTTATATCATTACACTGCATTTAAATACTGCAAATGGCTTATTTAACTTTGTCGCAGCAATGAAATATTATATTCATAAATTATGAAAGTTGTTTCTTTTCTACAACATTAGAGAAAGCTCTCTCACTCGAAATGAACTTTATAAACTAGTCATATTACATTTTTTATTTGACTATTCAATAGTATAATATAAATTTGATATAAAGAAAATTAATAAAGACATTATATATGTATTTTTCTTTAAAAATACATTAAAAGGTTTCCTTATTTATTACCTTCGGTTACCTTACTTATTATTATATTACAAAAGTGTGCGATTAACCAAATCGTTTTCTTTTTATGAACGCATATTATCTGTCATATTTTCACATAGTTTCACTAGAACACTTATTGATAATTGCGCATTTTCAATAGCATTAATATTATTTTAATTCAGTCCTAAAATTAGTCATAATGGCGACATAGTAATATGAAAAATTATCTTTTTTTTATAGAACGTTTATTTTAAAACGATAATTAATTTTACAAGTATGTATATTTTAATATACAATACATTTTATTGTATGTAAAAATATTCAATAAAACGTTGCTAGTTACATTTTAATCAAAAAAACTAAAAAACTTTTTACATTTTTTTTATTAAAGTAGTACTCTGGCTAGTTGTCATGTTATTGCTTATGTTAATTCAACTAATTTGTTAGTTTTAACATAAGTCCACATTTAGTTATTTCATTGTATTTTAGCAGATTGCTTGAAACTATGTTGATTCGCTAAGCTTATACTTTTGCGAAATGAGCAATTTTTAGGTCAGTATTTTAGAGTAGTCGGCAAATGTAGCAATTCTTGTCTCCCAACTAGTACATGATGGGTGCCTCATGAATGTTGACAAGCATTGCATTTGTAAAAAATAATTATTACGATTTTATTGCTTTTAAATTAGGTATATATATTTGAATTCATTTCTGGGGTAAGTTTGATATTATTATTATACATACTTTAGACTGATTGTCTGTTTCATAGGTAATTTGGAGTTCTGTAGTTTCACTTTAAATTAAAGCAAAATTTGTAAATTTGATACAACGCTTAATAAATCCATTCCAAGGCATATGTATAAGAATATCAGACTTTATATTTTTATGTTGTTTCATTTCGAAAAATATTTGTTTTACACGGACAGATTTAGCGTTGACTCAATTTAATAAACATGTTATTTAAATATATGTGTTGATATGCATATATGGTAATATTACTGTACTCTTTTTGAAATATTTGCATTAGAGGTTTATATTACTCGTGACATATAAATGTAAGTGATGTTTTGATTAATGGACATTTAACCGAGCGTTGACGCTTAACAATGTACGGGGCTATAAAACTACGGCCCGCGAGCGATACATAGATTTTATATTTCCATACATATGCGCTATAAAAAAACGCAAGTTAAGGAGTTGCGAGATATGACCGTATGTGGTGCTCCTATTGCTTCGCATTTTGCTGTGACGTTACGCAGTTACAATTCGGCTGCACTTACAGTGCTCCATTATGTTCTTACTTTATTACCATTGCATATTAAAAATAGCACTATTAGTCCAGAAACATAGAGATTATGGGACTTTAATTCTTGTTCTTTTAAAGCAGAGTGTTAGGCATTGGCATATTGACAAATTTACATTGCGGTAAAGTCATTTCATAAAAACTAATAAAATTCAGAAAATATGTTTTTCAGGTGACGATTATGGTCAATTAAAATCATTTCATTGTAGATTTGTTTGTATTGGCAGCACCTATGTGAAAAAACATTTTTAACCCTTTGGACGCGTTAATAAAAAATAAATAATAAATTGTTTATTTAAAAATGCAAATTTTAAAATAAATAACAAATTAAATTGTGTTTAAATATTCTGATTCTTAAGAAAATTTTTTATTTACAATTATTTTTTATATTGATTCACTGAAAACAGTTTTTTTTTTAAAAGCTTTTTTTTCTATTTTTTGCGTAAAGAGATAAAAAAATCGATTGGGCTACTTTAGTCGATTCACGCGTTCAAAGGGTTAAAGACATAAAATCACAACTGCAGGTCATTACCATTTGCAACTACCCAAAATAAAGCAATTAGATTCTTTTAAAAAGTGGAATTTATTTAGTTATTACGGTAAAGATGTTTTTCAAATGTGTCCGCAAAATGTTAAAACCTGTTCTTTTTTCTATTTAAATAGATTTGTCTAGAGCTTAAAATATTTACGATTAATTTTTGCCAAGCCCTGCTTAAATACAAAAAATCATTTTTGCTCGTAAGTAGCAATGGAGCTTTTAACAGATAAACGACGATGTGTAAGTTTATTAGGGTATTTTGCTTCCTTTCTAAAGGCATTTCATAACATCTTGATTTGTGTGCACATTTGAAAGAGCAACATATCATTTCTCATTAAAGTAATAAGACTATCGTAACAATATATATTATTAGGTGCAGAATAGTAAATATTTACATATGCGCATTATATATAATACAGAGCATATATAATTTCTTTAGTATTGCATTATTAAATTAATTGAATATATTTTTGCATATATTTTTTGTATTCGGAGATTCGTTTAAAGTTTGATCATAATGTTTTATATAATATGTTATTATACAGCCCCAAGGAGCGTTACCAGATGTGGTCGTGTGGGCGGTTGGAGGAGACAAGAGATTGGCCTACCAGAGGGTGCCAGCTAGATTTCTAATTTACTCACCAGTCGAAGAAGAGATGGGAAAGCTTTGCGGAAAACCTCACACTATGTTCCTGAAGGTAATTATTTTATTACGCATTACACGTATAAACAGGTTCATTAGAAACCATGAACCGGAACTCTTCGCGCGGCCACTTTCTTTCTCCCTTTAAAGGTATTTTTTGTATTTTATTTCCGTGCCTCTGAATAAGCGCACGTTCAGTTTTACGGTTCTAAAAAAATAATAAATTTTGCTAAAGGGTAATATAAAACCCAAAGACGACCTGAATAGATTACCGTTTAAGCGTGCTTGCTTTTTATTACTTTATAATTGTTGTCTGGAATTCATTAAAATAATATCACTTGCTGAAAAAATAAAATAATATCAGTTGCTAAAAAAGTCCAACGTTGACATTATGTTTAAATTACGTTCACATAAGCTGTACAAATGCAGACAAATATACACAAAACTAAATTATAAGTTAACAAATAGGATATATTTTATTTGTTGTCTTATTTTAAACTTAATCGTTGACATTTATGAATTTTGATAAAAGACGCTACATATATTTATAAGTAGACGTCGTAAATATGGTTTTTGAGAAGGCCTTCGGTAAAGTTTGTTATGAGTTATTATTTGAAAAATTGCTGGACTTCAGGTGCTCAGATAAATTAAGATGGTTCTTCTTGAGCTATTTGAGTGATTGTAGATAATTCGTAACCTATGACGGTCAATTGCCGAAAGAATATTATATTTATTCCCGGGTTCCTCGGGGTCTAACTCGCTGTTATTTATTAAAGATGCTCGACTTTGTCATAAGAAACGCGTTTTTCTTCGAAGATTTGTCCGTTTTCAATATTCTTAAATCGGGAGCTATAATTTAGAATCCCCAAATAACATAATACTCCATCTTAAACAAAAGAGTTCAGAAAAGTTTCTTGAGATGGTTTCTCATTAAATCGGCAGCCAATCAAAACCAGCTGCCGATTTAATGACTTGAATAGAGAACAGAGAATAGAGAGAACTGTGATATTTCACACACACACATTACAGCTCACTAGTATTGGTGGAGTGCTATCATTAATATGCATATATGTATATACACATGTCTAGGACGATGAACCCATTGAATTGCCGCTGCGCTTAATATGAATTACTTTTTAATTTAAGTTTCTTCATTTTACAGATTCTCGCGTTGATTTTTCAACGTGTATGACGTAAGGAATTTAATCATGTTATATAAAATAGATGCGAATTTTCGTATCCCACTAATTCTATACCAACGGTTTCCAAACTATGGCGTTACAAATTTTACATTCAATAAATTTATTCTTAATAATTTTAATGAAACTAATTCTATTTTCTATGAAAATCTACTAAAATGAGAATAGTTTTATTTAAAAATATGCATACAGACATATTAAATACAAAATAATGGTTTATAACTACTCCCGTTTAATACAATTGTTTATAATCAATAAACTTTATGAACAATGTCAACAAGTTTTACCGAAAAACAAAGTTATTAACAATATATTTTTTTCTATATATAATAACTCGTAAAATTTCTCGTGAATAATTGTAAGATGAAGCTGTGTATATTGTATTATCTAATTAGTTGTAATAATTGTTTATAAATATATTAAGTGTTTCATCGCTGAGTATAATTTCATCAGCTATTGGCTTCTAGGAAATATTTTAATTAGATGTTTTGTCTATTTGAAGTTTCCAGGTAAAAAGGCCGACGGCGCTGGAGGATGGGGAATACCCACAAAATTACTTATTTACCTGTGGCTGGGTCTGAGAAGTCACAAAGCGCATTTTCCGGACGGTTTGCCAGGAGGGTTTCAGATGTGCAAGGAGCTCAGACTTGTCGAACGCCTTGAAGTTTTACCACCTACAATTATCTCGTATGTTGAACAACACGTAAGTTATAACAAATAAACCACTTTTCTACTCCAGCTAGCATAATAAAGTTTTAATGAGTTGTATGTGATGGTATTTTAGTTAATTTGCGATATCTTAGAACGCTGTGCTAATCGCAATCTGTATGTCGTTAAACTATGTAGATACTAAATAATCAACTCGTTTCATTGCAGTATCTAATAGTTTTAATTCATGAGGAAGTATCCCTATTGGGATTAATTATTCATATTAATTTCAAGCCTCGACACAGTGAGCGAAAATTACAGTAGCAACAAATTTTATAGCTTGATTATAAAAGCGTTTCAAGATTATTTTTTAAATATAAAATCAAACTATTTTTATTTTTACCATAAGAAGCTGCTTAAAATACTTAAGGTGCTAAATATTTATAATTTATAATTTCAATTACGAGATTTTTTACGTGTATTACTATTTACACTCACTATGCAATATATTATACATATACTCGGCCAAGATTTTAGAAAATTATTTTAGTGATTCCTTTTGAACTTACTAGTTATTCCGAAATTAAAATAAAATAATAAAAACAAATACAAATAAAAATAATACCTTCCCAATGTATTTTTCAAGTCTGCAATTTATTTTTAATTCAATATACAAATATAAAAAAATATATTTGTGTTTATGTAAGCATCACTTGTGATTTGGTGATTGTTACGCAAATGAAAATTACGAACACCTACACCCTTTTTTTATCAATACACATTTACAAAACATATAAACAGAAAAAATACTATTTATTTTATTGTATAATATTTTAAAATAATATTTTTATAATTCATAATTATTCTCCATCACCAAAACATTAAAGGGAAAATTGTACATTTTTGGTTTCCCTTTTGACATTTTATATGTATACTAAAAGGGTATAGTAGCTCTTGGGATATGCGTATACGCGCCTACTTGTTTTCGTCGCTCAATTCGTATGTTATCCATACACTTTGTCTCCATCCCTTCCCAACTTTCTTTATATGTTTATACACTGTTCAATCGAACTAGTTTAGCTCAGCTAGCCATATGATATTATAGTTTAAGTACGATTTCCTTCCATTTCTTTGGTGGTCTCCCACATCCAGGACTATACTCGATATCTTAATTTTCAGTTTTTTAAATCATCTTTGCCATTTGCGTATATTTAATAAATCACCCTCTACCTTACAAATGTTTTTAGTGGCTGTAGTAGGCCATTTATTTCGAATAAATTTATATAACATGCAATTTTGTATATAAATTGTTCACTGGGTAAAAATTCTGCCATTGTACATTTTGGGGCCCATTTTTTGTATATATATATATATATATATATATATATATATATATATATATATATATATATATATATATATATATATATATATATATATATATATATATATATATATATATATATATATATATATATATATATATATATATATATATATGTGGTTGAATGCGTTTTCGCGGAGAAATATTTGGTTAATATTTCTAGGAGTCGGATTACTCCGCGTACTTTTTTGATTCCGTGTGGAATCATGGTCCCTACGTTTCGGCCAGATTCGCCCGGCCATCCTCAGGGGAAAATTGAGAATATGAACATCCGGTGTGGGCAAAGCCCAGCATGTGGTTGTTCAGATCTGAACAACCACATGCTGGGCTTTGCCCACACCGGATGTTCATATTCTCAATTTTCCCCTGAGGATGGCCGGGCGAATCTGGCCGAAACGTAGGGACCATGATTCCACACGGAATCAAAAAAGTACGCGGAGTAATCCGACTCCTAGAAATATTAACCATATATATATATATATATATATATATATATATATATATATATATATATATATATATATATATATATATATATATATATATATATATATATATATATATATATTTGAATGTAAAGTCTGGATGTACACCAACACAGATATAACATAATACGTACTTAGGCATAAACCTCAAGACTGACTGTTTAAATTTAAATTGAAAAGAAACAACGACATTAATTTTGGGATTGTCTAATATTATTTATGTTTTAAAAAATAAACAATACTAGCAACAAAATTTTGTTATCAAATTTGTTTACGAAATATCTCGCAATCACTGTTTTATAATTCATATTTTAACTAACAAAGTAACACCATTAATGATATATAATGTAAAAAAATACCTTTTCAAGTCTCTTGAATTTCTTTATAAATATTATATAAGACGTTATTATATTTGTTAAGAAAGTAATTAATATTTAAATTGAATTTAGCAGTACTCGTGCCTATTACATGTTCCAAATAAAAAAAAACAAATAAAGTGCCATTCGGTAAATTATTTTTGCAAATTTATTAAGAACTTTAATTATTAAAAAGCGTATTTAGACAATTGATATTTTTTATATATTATCACCTTAATTTAACAGTTTGTACTAATATTGCTTTCACATAATTTTTATTTATAATATTGAGGATTTTAATCAACATGTTAACAAATAAGGGATTATTTAACATAGTTTTGATACAATAAGAATTAGAAGTTTGGTTTTAATATTATCAAAACTCTAAGTAAAGATTAAAAAATTACTCGATATCGCAATTAAACTAGATCTAGATATCAATTAGTGTTCTCAATTATTCGTAGTTTTCAACTATTCGAATATTAAATAAAAAAATTGATAAAGTATATATTCCTAATTTTTTTCTCCGTGCTTACCGATAATAAATAAGTTAAGCAATTAGTGCAAAAAATTAATTTATTGCCTGTTAAATATAATTTAAATAAAAAATATTGGTTTATAAATATTATTTTAGTTAATCAGTAATTACTTTTATAATCTTAGAATTTTAAATTTTTTATCAAATATGCATTTCACAATGCTGTTTGTACTGATCAATGAGGGCGACAAAAAAAATGCCTAATTTATTATTTTACAAATTATTTGATCAGGGGTCATTTCAGCTTTTAAAATTCATAATTAAAGCTGCGATTAAAGAAACATTTTTAATACATTATTTTGTCGAATTGGTTGTATGTATAATAGATTTGATATATAATACATACATACATAAAGATCGGATCCATATCGGCGTTTGCTTTGTGTGGATTTGCATATAAATTTAATAACTAGAAATAAATTACCAACGATCGAATTATTGAACTGATTAAAATAAAATATTTGCGACTTAAAACAACACAAAAATTTGCGACGCACACCTGTTTTTGAGATTTTATTTGTTGGGAACTGTTACTGTCTCGCATTTTGAAACAAAATAAAAACGCAAACAGGACTATGGATTTTAGAGCGGCACTAGTCACTCGAGTATATTGAGAGAGAAAACGACTACTTCTATTAAAATATTCATATAGCTGAAAATCGGTCGAATAATTCGAATAATTAAATATTCAAATATATAATTGAGAACCCTAATAACAATCATACATAATATGAGTATGGTATTGTATATGTACATAAAGTAATAATATATTAAATAATATTTAAGGCTTAAGTTTTATTATTTTTATCTTGATTTCCTAATATAATTAAACCTTTCGTTGTCCATATAATCTAATCCAACTATTTAAGAGAGCAAAATATTTATTAGATGTCTTAAAATTAAATTTTCTAATTATTTTTATAATTTTTATTTTAGAATTTCCAACTACGCGCTTACATTTACCAGGCTAGGTCTTTAATTGGCTCGGACGCTTCCGGTCTATCTGATCCATTTGCCAGGATCATAGCCGGCGAGTACTGCAAGACCACAAGGGTCATTGATGAAACATTAAGCCCGACTTGGGATCAATCATTCGTCTTCAACGACGTATCCCTCTATGGATCGATGGAACAAATCAAAGCCGATCCGCTAATTATAATAATAGAAATATTCGACCAAGACCAAGTCGGAAAGTCTGAGTTTATCGGAAGGGCTATGGCGAAGCCTCGCGTTAAAGCTCTGGAGGACCCTTACGTCAAGCCCCATTTTCCACCAGCTTTGGAGTGGTACGAAATAACAAGGGGGCTGAACAACGCAGGTGAACTTTTAGCGACTTTCGAGCTCCTAGAAATAGGACGGGGAGAAACTGGAGAGCCTGGACAGCCACCAGGAGTTCCCGCTCTAGTTCCGATGGAAGGAGAAGACATAATTCCGGTACCGATTTCAATAAGACCCACTCTGTCTTATTATAGAATAGAAGTACTGTTTTGGGGATTGCGTGATATGAAGCGAATACACTTTTTAACAGTGGACAAACCTAGGGTTGATATCGAATGCGCCGGAAACATATTGTACTCGTCAATAGCACAAAACGCTAAGAAGAATCCGAATTTTAGCTGTTCTGTAAAGTTCCTTGACGTTGAACTACCGGAGCAAGAGTTGTATAGACCTCCTTTGACTATTCGAGTCGTCGATTGCAGAAGCTTTGGAAGATTCACACTAGTAGGAACTCACACTATTAATTCCATACATAAATACATGCATAACTTTCCTACTGTAAAAGAGCGAGAAGCCGAAGAGCGGAGAAAGTCGGCTATAAGGCAGCAGAGCTCTGAAGGGGAAAACGTTGAGTTCAACTTGGGCGAGACTAAAATACAGATAGAGAACGAGATGGAAAGCTCCCCTTTGTTGTTTAAAGACGTGCCTTTGTTGTACGGAACCAACGTGGGAGGCAAGAACAAAAAAAATTTTAGGTTGGAAGATCAGAAAAGGCAAAAGCAGATTAATAACGTCGCTAGCTGTAGCGGTGCTAGCGGAAGTGGAACCAATGCCGAGATAGACGACGAGGAAAGCTCTAAGGATTGGTGGACAAAATACTTTGCTTCAGTCGATAAAATGATAGAAGACGGAAAAGAAGCTAAGATTGACATGCAAAAGGCGAAGAACAACTCTATATCTTTGTTTGTTGACATGGAATATAACGCGGCATTGAATTTTATGCCAAAGAGTAGTGTGAAGAAAAATTCGGATAAGCGCAAGTTCAAATCAGTTTCGACTGCTGTCAAGTTTGCTTCAAAGACAGTTAGCCCTGAAGAGAACAAGAAGAAAAATCTAACAAAGTCTGTTCTTTGCAAGGTATGTGTATAAATAAAATTTATTATTGTATTAAATTATATATGTAGTATATATCTACATAAATTAATCTCTAAAACTGTCTTCGTTATGACGTAATAGCTCACACTGTTTTCTAAAATCGCCAATTCACTAATTATTCTACAGTTAAAAAGACAAAGATTCCAAAATGTTTTATATAATGTTTTAAAGGCTATTTCATGAGTGTCTTTATCAAATTTTTCAAACAATGTAATACCACGGTATATTTATGACCATCGTTAATATTAATTATAGTATGGTATTACGACTGGTTTTAAAATGCAAGTATGCGCTTCTTTTTAAAACGTATTTTGAATAAATTACATATATGTAAAGAGATTTCACCTTATTTATTATATTACTTAGTTTCAAACCGCAATACAGTAAACTTTGCTTACTAAACTACAACATATTATGTTACAATATAAAACAGTAATTATCTCGTAGCGTTATATTGCAACTCAAACAATTCCTGTGGTTTCGACTTTTCCCCGCTTGAAATAATTCGCTAAGCAAAGAGATAACAGTGTAACAAATATGAATACCTTATTTGTTTTTTAATATGAAAGTTAGACCTTTACCTTCATTAATAAAATGATTGCATCTGACTAAAGCTTTGTTCATTGCAACAAAAACTACACTTACTTATGAAAAAAAAATATAATATATTTCAACAAACTTAGAGTAATACTAGTGGAATTATCAGGTTTTCATGATTCACACATATTGTGCATATTACTATTTATTAATCAACTTTAATTGTATTGTTCAGATTTGGATAGTACTTCAAGTATTAATTTTTTTCCAAATTACGTAATATCTCTAGATAATAGCACTGTAATTAAAATCAATATTAAAAAAATATTCTATAAGAAATATTTAGTTTACTTGTAAAATCTTGTTTATAATATATATTTTCTGCAAATATTCAAAATGTGTATCGCTCTTCTTTTTTCAGATTTATTCAGGCGAGTTGGAGAGTCAACCACAATTCGAAGAATTCAAAGAATGGCTGCTAACATTTGATTTGTACAGAGGAAAGAAAACCGGCGAAGACACCGAGGACGAGAACCGAATTGTCGGATCTTTTAAGGTACCTTAATAAATTTACAATATTGTGATTTTATAAGTAGTTACATTTAAATTAAAAAATAGACAATAAATAAATCGGCAAAATCTATTTTTAACCTTTAATTGTGTTCAATAATAAGAGTTTTATTATAATTTATTAGACAAATCTAGGTAAAATTTTACAGGATTATTCCGTACACTGATTTTTCAATAACAAAAAAATATTTTTATTATGTTATTAAAACAATGGTTTTTAGTTACCGATTTTATTGTACAACTTAAATTAAATCCAATAAATCAATATTTTTCTTCGTGAAAAAATGCAAAAAAACGACAATCTTAGGCTCGTCTTATTATTTTTTCCAATATTGAAAACGTAATTCTTGTCTAAATCTATTTAAAAGGATCTTTATGAAACATAATAGTAGTGACATGTAATAAAATAAATTCCTCGTATAACTTCAAACAACGCATTTCCAGTTTTTACCATTGTTTTAAAATCATTAAACTCTGGTGTACAAGTAGACGTTATATATACAGATTTTGAAAAGGCCTTTGATAAAGTCAATCGCGATTTACTAGTGAACAATTAAATTAAAGCTCTCACAAACTTATTGCAAAATTATTTGACTAGCAAATATCAGTTCTCCAAGTAAAAAAAACTTATTTTCTGAACGATATAATACCTTTATTGGAGTCCGGAGCAATGAATCATTATTTTTTTATTATATGCGGATATTTTAAATTTTTTAAGAAAGTGCAGTTGATTTCGGATTCCCTTGACTTGCAGGAGGATAATTCTTTATGGAAGTGGGCTTTTGATAACTGATTACTTTTCATGTATCATGAAATGTCACACAATTTCATTCTTGAAGTCCCCGATGCTGGCGGAATGCTCATACCATATCGGTGGACATATTATAGACAGGCCTTTCTTCACTAAGAATGTTAGTGTAACTTTTAAGAAGCAGTGACAATTCAACCTGTATTTTGCAGAGATGCACGGCAGATCAAAATACAATTTTTTTTAAGTATTGCGCACTCTTTATGATGCTTTAGTCCGCATCATACTAGTAGCTAGCTCATTTTGATTTCTAGCATTATGAGTCAATGCAATAAATTACGGGTCGAAACTTTTGGTGATCATTTCTTGTTTCTGTTTATTGATATGCTATTATGAACCGTAAATGACAAATTAACACAGAGTTGTTATAACAATTCCGAAATTGTTTGATCGTATTTTATAAGTAAATATCATATAATATGCAAATATTGATTTTTCAGGGCGCAATTAAGGTGTATAAGTGGCCAATAAATCTGAGCGCAGAAGACCGAGCGGCTCTAGGCTACGATCCCCAATTCGGAGTGTTTCAAAATATGCCATCGAATGAGCCTATAAGGGTTCTGGTCAGGGTGTATATTGTTAAAGCAAACGACTTGCATCCGATGGATATGAATGGAAAGGCTGACCCTTACGTGGTTCTTCAACTGGGTTCCAAGAAGGTCAGCGACAAGGAAAACTACATATCGAAGCAACTGAATCCGATATTTGGAAAGTGTTTTGAGGTAGAGGCTACGTTCCCCAGGGACTCAGTGCTGGTTGTGAAGATACAAGACTGGGATTTGGTCGGTTCTGATGAAATCATTGGAGAGACTAGGATAGATTTAGAGAATAGATTCTACAGCAGACACCGAGCGACGTGCGGCCTTCCGAAGCAATATGAAGAGTAAATATTTGTATTTGATAATTTAATGGTATTAATCATAATAGAGAGCATACGATGTCTTACGTTTTTTTACGTTGAATGCAATAAGAACTATTGTACTAATTTTCATTAAACCAAAAGCGTAAAATCAATATTAATAAATAACAACTAATATAAAAAGCAAATATTCATCTCTCCTTGTATTTTTTAAGTAGCCTTAACAGTTCGTTTACAAGAAAAGTAAGCAATAAAGACATGTTTGTAGCACAATGTAATTTTTATACTTACTAAACATATTCGAGAAAATATTTTATAAATTATCTTCAATGTATGAGATAATGATGAAAACCGTTCCACCCGTAGAATCATTAAAAATAAATATTTAAAAGGCGAAATATTTTTTAAAGTAATATTTCATTCACCTGTAAGATAAATAATGTCGACTATTTACCGTTTTTAGCAGCTAAAAGAGAAAATATTTTTAAAATGTAACTTTGAAAATTGAATGAAATGTCTTCTGCACCAATAGTTACAATACTAATATTACAGAAATATGAAGAATTCGCTTAAGAACACGTCTGTTTGTGTCACGTGACCTTCTATAAAATATACGCTCGAACCATGTTTCAATTTCAAATATCATCCATATCCTTTGAGAATATCGGAAAGGGTTTGTAAAGATTCTTAATATCAACGTTGTTGTTTGCGCCTGTTAATGCGAACATTTCCTTTGCAAGGATAAATGCTTTTAAGTGTGTTTCGTAATTCATACATATGTTTTCAGGCAGGGTTACAACAGATGGCGTGACGCAATGAAGCCGACTCAAATATTAGCTAAGCTGTGCAAAGAAGGAAAATTAGAGGCGCCCTCGTATGAGCCAGGTAAAGTGAAAATCGGAAAATTAACTTTTGTAAGCGAAGACGAGGACTTCGATGCTTGGTCCATGAGCAATGGGAGATGCAGAGAGATGGAGGAGAAACTGGCTTTGATTGCTCTGCACAGGTGGCAAGAGGTGCCCAGAGCCGGGTGTCATTTGGTGCCGGAGCACATTGAGACGAGACCGTTGTACAACCCTGACAAACCAGGTTTGTACAAATTACACTTTAAAATAATAACCTAATTTAAGCTAAAACGATTATTTAGGTTATAATTATCAGAAAAAAACTTAATCACAAGAGTATTATGTGTGTCTATTTATTACTATTCTCAATAGTCTGCAAAAACTCAGTTTAAACAAACATTTAACCTTCAAATCACTGGTCTTTGAGCTCAAGGTAATACGCTCATATACACATGCTCTTTAAAAAACATATTCAATATTTACACGACATGTTAAATTGTATCATTAAATATATTATTTAAAATATAAAAAAAACAACTTTAGAGAACACCTTAAGTAGATGAACACTATTCCACATATTTTTGCTCCAGCTCTTTATAGTTGTCAACGAAAACGTCCTTGTGTCTGGAAAGCTCGTTAAGAAGCTTGTGTAAAAGGAGCGTTCTCAAACCGCGAGTGGCAAGAATATTACCGTCTTTTAGCAACTTTGAAAAGAGCTTCATTGAATAAATTATATGACGCCGAAAACAAAATGAATTGTATTTCAAAGCTCCTAGCAAAAATGCACTAGGATGCAAATACGGATACAACCCATACTTCCTTTTGTAGGAATATCCAATAAATTTTCTTTAGTTCTCTTCAACAATAAGGATTACTTTGCTAGACTAGTGACGATTGCCATAGCTCACGTATTTAAGTAACTCGAAAAATTGCTATCAAAACCATTCTTCTCAACTTCCGAAAAAGTAGATCATTTATCGAATGCTTTTCGAAAGTCGATATAGACTACATTGAATTGGTGTTTAAAATCGAGGGATTTTGTCACCGTCTTCGAAAAGCAAAAGGTGACGGTGACAATGAAAAAACGGGTTGTTGGTGCACAAGCATTTGTCGATTGTAATCGCGGATATAGTATATAGGAAAAATGACGTTTTTTTTAACAATTTAGCAAGTGCTGAAAGAACAGTGACCGGTCTGAAATTAATTGTTAATTTAAGGATATTTTACCTAACATGACATTATTATTGTGACCCATTTTAAGATTAACGATAAATTGTAAAAAAGTTAATAATAAAATATATGTAGTTGAATATACAGCTTTTGCACATACATATATAATATTTTACACTTTTGCACGCGTAAATTTTTTATAACTAATTTAAATTAACGTATCATACTTAAAACGATTTACATAAAATTCAATAAAAAAATATAATCAATTATGGTATGTTTTGGTAATAATAAAAAAAGATTCACCCTCTAATTCGATCTGTATTGTTGGTCTTCTGGGAAAAAATCTGCGTTCGTAACGTACCCATATTAAGGGTATTGATACTAGATCAATACCATTCATATAGGAAGTCGAAAAGTCAACGCAGGAAATGAGCGAAGTTCTTCGTGGTGAAAATCTTTTTGGTAAATAAATGTTATAGTTTTAGAAACTCGCAGCCCAAATAGCGTTACAATTATTTTCCGCGCGAGTGAAAATAAAATAAATATTTAATTATTATTCCAAGAACGAAAGCTTGACCCAAAGCTCGTACATCTACCATATGCATTATATATTTATTTTAAAAACTTTTTAAGGTATCGAAAGAGGAAAGCTGGAAATGTGGGTTGACATGTTTCCAATGGATTTACCACCGCCGGGACCACCCATCGATATATCGCCAAGGAAGCCTAGGGCCTATGAATTGAGGATTATAATTTGGAATACGGACGACGTTGTACTCGAGGATGATGCATTTTTCACTGGAGAAAAAATGTCCGACATATACGTCAAAGGGTAAAAACCACATATTTTTATATAATTAAAAATAATTATGTTTTAATATAATATACATTATTATACACTTCGTTGAATAATCGTTTACGTCTTACTGTCGACTCTGAGAGCTCTGTACAAATTTAACATATGGTCATATATGATAATGGTAGCATTAAGGTCCAAGCTAAGTAGGAATATTTTTTATATGTGAGTGTCGCATAAATATTATTACTTAAAAGGAGGCATTCTGGTTTTTCTTTAGGTTATTCATTTTCAAGAAATATATTTTAAAAAATGATTATATTTACGTGTTTGAAATTACGTTTTTTCTTTTTGAGTTTCATTCTTTATATATTTCGCCAAGATATTCTTAGCATCATCAGGATATTTTTTATTAAAAAAAAAGTGTATGTAAACGAAAAAAAAACATGATATAATTTTTTTTTTAAATATATTTATCGCGTAAAAAAATAATAATTTATATTATAATGCTATGCTATTGTAGGTGATCCTGTTTGTGGTCTTCATTAAAACTATAGTTTGGTGTTCTTTTTCTCCAATATGATTTTTGTAATTATTAATAACACTTACAAATCGCTATTTAAATGCCAATTTTCACTACCATACTTCATAACTAAACTCTGAAATTAAATGTTGGCAGTATTGGATCAATCAGCAGTTGGGCATTAAACTGAAATTCCAAAGGGCTAGTTTTAATAAACTATCCATAAATTAATATTTAGCAGTGTTCTTAAAAATGTTTTAGCTGTAACAGTATTAAAAATATCGTTTTGAGTATATTATGTAAAATAATTTAAAATGATATATTATTAATATTGTACACAGGTGGCTAAAAGGTCCAGAGGATTGCCAAAGCACAGATATCCATTACAGATCCCTGACTGGAGAGGGTAATTTCAATTGGAGATATATTTTCCCCTTTGACTATCTGGTCGCAGAGGAAAAAATAGTAATATCAAGAAAAGAGTCTCTGTTTTCTTGGGATGAAACTGAATCGAAAATTCCTGCACGACTCGAACTACAAGTCTGGGACGCCGATCACTTTTCGGCAGACGATTTTCTAGGTAACGTCTATAGAAGTATAAGCGTTTGCAATTCTGCGATATTTTGAATGAAGCGTTTTTATTATGCTGTGCGCTATGTTTGAGCGACTATGTCATTTTTAATCGTATATTAGATCTTAATTATGTTATTTAGGTGCAATCACTCTGGACTTGAACCGATTTCCTCGCGGCGCCAAGTCTTCAAAGTTATGCACTTTGAATATGTTGAAGATGGACGGTAGTGTGCCCACTGTGAATATATTCAAGCAGAAGCGAGTTAAAGGATGGTGGCCATTTTACATCAAAAAGGAGAACGACGAACTGGAATTGACTGGTAAAGTAGAAGCAGAAATACATCTCATGACCAAGGAAGAAGCTGAGAAAAGTCCTGCCGGCTTGGGAAGAAACGAACCAGATCCTTTAGATAGACCAAAGTGAGTGATGCACAACTTATATTTAGTGTTGACGTGAATAGTATTAGTAAGCCGTCAAAAAAATTAAACCAATTAGTCCATTGAATTAGTCTATTTACACAGTCTTTGAAGAATATCACCAAAAACGTACCACATATAAATTTGAACTATATTTTTGTTTCAGTCGCCCGGACGGATCGTTCATGTGGTTCTTAAACCCGCTAAAATCTATCAGATACATCATTTGGCACAACTATAAATGGAAAGTTTTAAAGGCGTTGGTTATCATCGGCATATTTCTTCTCCTGCTGTTGTTCTTCTATGCTATACCCGGATACAGTGTAAAACGTATGCTTGGGGCTTAATGTGCTTATCTTTCGGGTAAAGAATATATATAAAATATTTTTGATAATATTTGAGGAGATGTTTAAGAGGGTTTGTTTGAAGAGTTGGTCATTAAAAAGAATATCAAAAATCAGTATTTCAAAATATATGTAATAGATTTTAGAATTATATATACGTATACATAATCTCTTTAATGAATTTCTTTAAATTCATAACATATTACATATTAAATTATATAATGGAATATATCTACATATATCGAGTATATTATTTACTCCCCTTCTTCATATTATATTATGAAATTAAAACATATTCATATATACAAACCAAATATTTGAATATCATTTTAACATCATACTTGATAAAGTTGTAGCAGAAACAAATACTATGGGCACTAAAAAATACCGTATGTTTATTTTAAATTATTATTATCGATTAAAGAACCAAACTATTATTTTTTATAAATCTATACTATCAATAGTTTTATATGAATCTTACCTTGAATTCAACTTTAACATATGAAGCTATTTATAATGGTTAACCATTTATTCGCTCAATAATTACTAATTGAACATACATATATACTACATTTATAATACCGTATATTTATAAAACTATATAAATACTAAAAGTATTTTCTATGCGTGTTTCAATAACGTGACCAATTAAAAAACGGTAAAAAATAAATCTTATGAATATATATATATATCTTTGAGAAATCATTATACTCATATATAAATAAAATATTTTTGTTGTAATATGTTACTATTTGGTGAAAAAATATATTATATTTTAAAACCTATAACGCATAAAAATTGTTAATGTGTACTGATTATTAAAAAAAAATTTATTGCTTATTATATTTATTATCTATAATTGTCACTATTATTGTTTTGATTTTTATCCTATAAAATTCATTATAATTATTCTGATTTTCGAAAGATTAAGAAACAATTAAATGGTATTTTTTGTGTTTATGACGTTTTTAGAATCAAAATCAAATATGTAATCATTATATTACAAATTCTATCGTCCTAATTAAAATGATCAAACTTATCAATTATAAATATATAATAAAAAAATTCTCATAGGTCAAAATATATAATTATAGTATCAAAATATAATATTAAATAATAAACATTCCATAAGCACTTTTTCAAGTAGTTGGATCACAAAGGTTTAGTTATTAAAAACACATTAAATAGAATATAAAAAAATAGTTACTAAATTTAAACAAAAACATTTATCTAACTAACTATATATGCGTTAACGTTTAAAAATTATAAAATAATAAATATATTTACAGCAATTTAATAATGCAAAAATGTTAATTTCAACTATTGTTAGTTAAAATATAATTTTTAAGTTATTTATTTATTTAGTTATTACATATGTATTTTATATTATTTATTCATTAATTTAATTTACACTATTGTAATAATTAATTTATTTTCAGTAAACATTTAATTTATAATCTTATAAATATTAGCACTTTAAAAATTATATATCAAACAAGTCAAGTGTCGTAATTGTGGTTATCAAATATACTATTATCGTAAATGTAATCTCATTCATATTAATGTTATAAGTGTGTAATCAAACACAGCTTCAAATAAAATAATATATCTAGCCCAAAATATCTGTTTTTATTATTATTTAATATACTTAGTTTCATTTTAATACAGGATGTGCGATACGTTTTTGCACTTATGTCTTTTGAGCGAGAACCGCGCAAAGGAAGGGCGCGCCGACGAAAGCGCGCGGGAGTGTGGTCCTTGGAAATTTAGTCGCAATCGATTGGTTCACGGGGGAATAAGGTGCGTTCTACGTAAAACAGTTCTACAAAAACAACGATTTTTATTTGATTGTTCCGCGACGTGCCTTGGAAGTGATTTTGAACCAAATTTGAGGGGGCCAAAGTTCATGGTAGAAGTGAAAGTTCTTGATGTATTGTAGTTGTAGTAGACTGAATGTCGAGAAAGATAAAATCCAGCGTGTCTACTTAAGTTCTGAAATCTGTTTCTTAAGGCGTAGGCAGTAGCTTAGATTCGCGCATGGTGGTGCGCAGGTCTTATCAAGTCGAAGGATGGGAAAAAATGTAAGTATCTATTGGAGACATCAAAACTAGACTATCAAAAAACAACATACGTATTAATAAAAAAGCTTTTGAGTTTTAAGGCTGAAGGGATGTGACTTTGCAGCCAAATAGACGCCGGAAAAGTTAATAACAGATTATTTATTAGGTGCAGTTTACCGCATCATATAAATAGTGTAGTATCACAAATGCGGCTCTAGAGTCAGAGAGGTGTCAAGTTGTACATGTGGCGACCACACAAATAGGTCCAGATTTGAAAGAGTAATTGTCTCATTGTTGATGACCGTGACCAAAAACGTTCATTCATTAACAATGAGACATATATCATGGCACAAGAGAGATTTCTTTTGACCACACAACACGAGTTGTTAAGAGAACCCTTTTTGTGACAAAACGGTATTTAATTAATCACCATATCACAAACCCTTTCCGAAGAATTCGAAAGTCTGGACGAGCAAAAAACTCACTTTCGAAAATACAACATCCGATTTCTCGAGCTCTACGAAGCGTCGGAAGCGATTGGCTAGAAGTTCGATGCACAATCGCAATTGGTCAACTAGTGTGCATCCCCCTATAGGATATAAGCCCGGACTTCGATGAGGAGAGGGCAGACGGTCCACGGCACTTGAGACATACGGCTGAGGCACCAGACAAGAGGCGGCCCAGACGCAAACAACCAAAGAGCCAAGATCTCTCAGCAGCCATCCAGAGGAACCAGCTACGCGCCCTCACCAACAGATTTCAATATCACACCTGACACTCGCCGCACGCAGCCACAAGAGCCCAGAGCATCATCTACGGCCATCACCACCTGCGCTACGTTCACCTTCATCGCGAAAAACGTCACGCCGTAATCGTCCATTTGAGAGCTGGTGGAGTCACAGATATTGTCGTCGTGGGGCGCTAGATTTTGTGGGGCGCCGTGATACCAAAAAAGGCGCAATATTTACTTAAAATTATCAAAAAATATTATTAAAGAATATAATCTGATATGACTTTTTTTCATACACCTTACTGTGTATTCTTTAGATTATTAAAATCGCAACGAAAAAAAACTACAATTTCTTTAATACCTACAATTTCAAAAAATAATATGCTGTCAAATATATTAATAGATTACTTTAATTTAAATTATATTATTGAGCTCATTTAATGAGTTCATTAAGTATTATTAGGGGGGGGGAGGTGTAAATTTATGTTTTTCATGGGGCGTCAAGTAACCTAGGGCTCATATAATGATGGTTATAGACAGCTCTGGCGAATCGCAGATGAGGATGTTTACAAACCAATTGAATCGCTTCTCTAACACACCTACAAAATGTGTTCACGTTTTAAGAAAAAACGCAATTCAGATGACTTGATAATAGGTAGTTAATATCCAGGGACGGATTTGCTATTAGGTGGTCTGTGCAATATTTCTAATTGTTGACCATCTTCTCTTGTGCGTGTGATGTGTGCGATTTCATTTGTTCGAGTGGCCATTATGGTGACCTTTAAATAATGACTAATGGCGCAGATAGGTAAGAAATCAAAGCTAAATATAATAATATATTATCTATATCGCTTTAAAAACGTATTTTGGTTTAAATTTAAATAAAGATTTTGTATTCATGTATGTTGTTGAAAGAAGTTTAATGTTTTGGCATACAATACCGTTTTTTTCTTCTAAGATTTGTCTTTGATTACGATGATCGGAGTTTGGTCGACTGTATTTGTGAAATAGACAGGTATTGGATTCAGCAAAATATTGACACAATAAAATTTCGGTAAAAGTGTATTAGTTATATATGTTTATTAAGATTATGAATATTTTATATTGTATATAGACGCATAATTATATTAATTGATCAATGAATACATTTTTTCACAATTATTGACGATTAATAAATAGGTAGACACATAATATTGATATTAAAGTTAATTATTTTTTAGTTAACCTGTATATGAATATGTATTATAATATGTATTTATTAAAATTGGACACATTAAATCTATTTTTGGTTATTTAATAGGTATAATATTATAGTATAATTTGATCCACACATACAACAGTGCATCGCCATGTACGGACGATCATAAGGGTCTCAAAATGAATTACTGGGTGGCGCACGAGTTGTTCGTGGAGAAACGCGTGCAACGCCTAACCGCGTACTTGGATTCAACCAGGAGAATAATCAGCTTTTCTAGAAACAAATTATTACCAGAAATTAAAAATGGATAATTTATGAGTCTAGTAAACAAAAAATGAATCGGTAAGATGCAGTCTATTCTACACAAGCTAGAAATGGATTTTACGGACAGTAATATTATGCTTATAGTGGGTTTTCAAAAGAATAGCTAACTTTGAGTCGACATCACAAAGTTTATCATTAACAATTGGAATGTTTTAATATAGAAGTTATGTTAAAACGTCGGTGGCTTTACAAATTTTCGTGTTGTACCTCAATAATACTAAGCCACAATAAGACTCAAAAGACGCACTATATAAATATCTTTTTATTAATAAAATAACTAGTCCGTCAATCAGACGGCAATTCCTAAACTTAGATACATACAACATTATAGATTAAACTTGTCATATATTTTTTTTAGTAATATAAAAAAATTGAAGATGGTCTTCCCTTAATTTGCATATAATACTACGACGAAAAATCTACAATACTGTAAAATGTAAGAGTTTAGAAAGAATCTTCATTAAGTTGCTTCATTATATTAAATAGTTTTACAATCTATACCCAAGATGACTATAACAAAGTCAAAAAATGTATGTATGTATATAATCATAAAAGTATTCGATATCGACAGAATACCTCATTATTTTGTTATTAATGGAAAACTTGATTTACAGTTTGGATTTTTTGTTGAACAGCTTGCAGACTTTTTCCGCTTGCTCAATACCAGATTCGTAGGCACCGTGAGCGGTCGAAAAGAACTTCTGGTGGCATGCCTCGCCAGCAAACAGGATTTCTATTTTACCGTCTATGTTAACTATCGGCTCAGTAAGAATCGAAGGGTCTATCTTGGATTTGTCACAGGAGGTTGTAATGTGGCTGTAGCCTCCCAGTTGGTAAGGGTTGCCGCTCCAAGTAGACCTTAAAAATCAACGAGAGATTTATTTATTACAGCACATTAAAAAAAAATTGTTATAAAAATATAATCATATTAATTTTATTTTTAATAGAAAATAAATCGCGCATATTTTATTAAATAAATAAATCGCTGCAATGAAATATTTTTTTGTAATAATATAATATAGTATTACAGCGAAAATATCCTTAGGAGTATTATTCGCAGAGATTTTTTTTCTTGATTATAAAACACCTATCGATCATTTTACAGCTTTATATACTTCTTAAAATATTTATGAAGCTTGAGAATTTGATGGATTTTTATGTAAATTATTTTCGTATTAGAATATTAATCCCTATCAATTATAATATCTTTAAAAAATTTATTCTAATAATATTTTTATTATATAAAGAAATTTTTTTAAATTTTCAAATTATACTATTTTATTTAAAATGTGTTTCTTTTGAAATAATATTGTTTTTTATATACATATTTATTAATTTCGCTCTTATTATAATATATAAGAATAAAACTCCCCCCAAAAAAAAAATTCTTAAGATCTCGGTTTTAGAATATTTTTCAAAAAAATTATTCCTGAAAAATTTTCAACATAATATAGGTATACCAATAGGCGTTCATCGGCATCGGAACCGAATCACCAGTGAAAACTTCTAACAACTTATGGCAGTGATTCTTTACAGTAACTTCTGAAACGTTCTGTAGATTTCGTTCACCATCTGAAGCAACCCATCCTAGCAGGTAGTTTGCTGCACCAACTGTTAGAACGTCAAATCCAGAGATGTATTTTAACCAATGTTCCTGAATTAATAATTATCAATTATGCAATTATAATATTAAGAATAAAGATTGATGATATTATTCACAGTAAAATCTCATCACAGTAAACTACTCAAATTAAATAAAGTAGTAATTCAGATTTATAAAACTTCTTATAACTATGGTAGATAATCTATATCTATGATACATTTTACTGTGCTGTGTTATTAATATGTGTATACCTCTTTAGTGAATGTCTTATTTTCGGTTATATCTTGTGTCCATATGAATTGGAATCCTTTATTATCTCCCCACCAAGATTCATTGAACTGTAAGAATATCTTTCCGACCATTCCGAACCCCATGTTATCGACAACATTGCCGTGTTTTAATGGTAGAATTGGTTCGAACATATCTCTATGACAAGATTTCAGCACACCCAAAGAAACCGTGACTATGACGTGTTTGGTTTCTATGACAGTTTCACCCTGGCAGCGGATTTCAATCCCTCCGCTTTTATTCCACAATATTTTTTCCACTGCAGTCGACATTTTGAAAATGTCTTTAGGCAAGTCATCGTGGAGACTATTTATAACTGAGGAAAATCCGTTTCTGAGATTAACCCTGATCTGATAGTCTTCTCCGTCAAAGTCGTAAAAGCCCCAATACTTAGCAGAAAGGTCATCTAAAGAATCACAAGCGTTATCAATGAGATAGAAGCACATATTCCACTGCAAAATATCTCTCCATTTCTTATGTTCAGATACATCGACATTTTTCCCGATGTACAGTTCAAACTCATTTCTTAGATAGTGACCGACTGAGAAGTCGCATTCACTGCAGTCGTCTACTGCAAACGACTCGCATTGCTTCAGAATGGTGCTGACTAAATTGCCAACTCTTTCTATGTCTTTTGTGGAATATTCCATACCATGTTCGTTAAAGAACTTTCCTTCACCTTCATAGGAGAGAGCGTCAGACACTAAACCATTAGCCTGAGCATATTTGGCCAATTTATTGTTTTTTCCATGTATCCACTGAGCGCCGTATTCAAGAAGATCTCCGTTGTTCATATGGAATGTGTCTATTCTTCCACCGACTCTGGAAGAAGCTTCTAGTACCTTAATGTTAAAAACTCCGTTTGAAATCAAGGTTTGGGCAGCACCTATTCCAGCAACACCGGCACCTACTATGACCACGTCATAAAATTCGCGTGTTGTAAAATTGGGAATTATGTCTGATCTGAAATTATAAATAGACAGTGAACATACTCGTATATTCATACAGATTATATATTCACTGAACTAGATTTGTATTATGTTTATTAAACAACAACAAAAATACTATAATACTATATTTTTTATTAATAAATAAATAATAAAATAACTGTAATTTAATGATATAAATACTCTGTTCAGAATACCTAGTCTGTACTATACATTGGTGGCAACACTGGTGAGAACATTTAACTGTTAAACCTTGATCGAAAGTATATTTCATACACTTTTCTGCTATTTTATTGTTTTACTGATAATCGTAGCGTATAAACATAGTTGAGATGCAATTTACAATAAAATATGTTTCAAGAATTGATAGCTATAGTAATAAAGTTTGTTTGACATATTTATGCAAATATATAAAAGAATGATGTGATTTTAGTATATATACACATCTCTTGACTTAGAATTTGCATCTCTTTCTTCTAACAAATGTTGACGAAAGAATCTCATACCGACTATAACAAAAAGAATATAAAAAAAAAATACCTTGCAAATCAACATTGAGCCCAATGCGCTAATACTTTAGACAAATGATTAATGACTAGCTATTGGAAGAACCTGTTTTTCTCTAATCTGTATCTTATACTTAAGATTTGTGACACTTATAAGGATGTGTGCTGTCGCCACATTTTAAATATGTATTCAGTGCTAATAGCTAAAGCACTTGACTCTCCAACTCGAGATTTCATAACAAGCACTCAGGAAATAAAAAACACTCACATACTGACGTTCATAATAGAGTTTAGGGAATGCGGATAATGCAGATGTAAAAAGTTACACCAGTTAAATTACTAAATTATAAATACATCATAGTTAAAGGGAAACAAGTGAGGGAATTAGATATATATATAATTATTATATTGTAGAAATAATATTTTGCTTTGATGTACGTATCTGGAAGCACAAACTGATATTATAATGCATAGTGTAAAAATTATCATAAAATTAGATTATATTTTAGAGAATCGAGCCCGGTACCTTCTGATTTTAAGTAGACCTAATGAGTTATGTAATACTAGTTACCTAAATAAATAACACTATAATAAATGTATAAATAACACAATTTATAAATATATTTTTAATTTATTTTATAAAACTATAATCCATAAATGTGATCTTACTTAAATAAATACAATAATAAATAAATAAATCCATATTATGATAAATACATATTCTATAAAAACTCAAAAATATTTACATTTTTACATATAATAAATATACATATTATTAAAACCAATATTATATTTTTTTAAATATAAAAATAATTTTAATGTTATAGTGTGTGGTGATATGTTAATAGATATGTTGCTATATATTTTTTAAATAAATATTTTTATAGACATTTAGAAAAAAATCCATGTAAAGTTCATCATATACCATGCAGTTATACTTTAAATTTAAATTATTTAATACTGTAATAAAGAGAAATATCAAGTATTATTGCCTATATTGGAAGAATTGTTAATTTATCATTTTTATAAGAAATGAAAAACTTACGTACATAAATAAACACACACATGTTTGAACATAAAGACAAATCACATATATGAAGAACGAACCACAGTAACGAGAAAATAAATAAAAATTAAATAAAGATCAATTTTTTTTATTTAAATTAATAATTCACATATTATATTTGCCTTTTTTTATTAACTTCTTGCACTGTGATATTTTAATAAGAATTTCTCTTTTGTATGAGTATTAATTGAATAATAAAATATTACATTTTTTTGCTTTTGAAAGTATATGTAATAAATGTTTCAATTTTTTTATCATGAGCATAATGTAAATTATTGCAGTGCAAAAGGTTAAATGTACAAAATAAAAAGAGTAATAATGTATTTACTTTTAATATTTAGATACATACTTTTTCAATGAGACATAATCAATAATTCGCTGAGCCTCTCGGTGTCCAGACATAACAGCTCCATGAACTGTCGAGTAATAATGAGGAGAAGTGGCTTCTCCAGCGAAACATAAAAATGGTTTTTGATTTACTCCTAAAATCGGTTCTCCCAATTTTTCTGATGAAACGTTAGCTTTATCAGAGTCTACACTGCGGCAAGAATACGATCCTCTAAAAAACGGGTCACTGTACCATTGAGATCTGAAAATATAGGTTTCGGTCATGACTACAGCAGTACTTTTGTTCAACATCAAACATATTCATTCTATGACGTATGGTTTCTTGACCATATAAATAGTAACAATCTTTATTGCACAGGTTTGGTTGTTATACTGAAAGTTGATAACAGTTTCCATCAGTCACTGGTTATCGACAATTTCTCTTAATTAATACTACTTTTATGTACTCTCCGTTGATATTTGAACAAGTGCAATTCAATAAATCAATAGCAACTTATGTATATGAGAAATAAAGGCAATGTTAATGAATGATAAGAAGCATCTCGATCAGTTCCAGAGAAAAGTAATAAAAAAAATCATGTTAGGACGTTGTTAGTAACAAAAAAGTCCCAAAAAGTAATATGTATAGAGATATTCTTCAATCGATATTTTCCAGGGCATAAAAGTACATGTAATCAGAACGGAAAATAAACGGTTGCTTAAAATATTAGCAAACTAAATCTTAAAAAATCACAGTTGGTAAATACATTGTGATCTACCCATTTTTTTATTTTTTTGTATTCAAATAATAATTTGAATCAACTTGCTGATATTTTTTTGATAATAAAATTTAATTATTCATGCTCACCTGGCAATATCTAATACTGGTGGTATATTACAATTTTTCCCAAAAAATCTGCCCAAAAGAGCCAAAAGTTTTTCTTTTACAATGTCGTTGCTCAACTTCTCCATATATATGGCATTGGAGCCAGTGACCCACAAGCACATCAAATTAGGTTGGGTTAAGTTACTGTGGAATCCGAACACGTTTATCAGCCATTGATCTTCTTGAGGAATATCTTTAAAATCCTCCTCGTTCCACAAAAATCCAACCCAGCTGTACTCAGTGGTCCACCATCTGCTCTCAAACTGAAGGTAAACCTTGTCCACGGTTCCAAACATTATATTATCAATACAGTTCACTTTATCCTCCGGCAACGGTGGATTAAATAAAGCATTATGACTGGAATAAGGATACAATACAAATGATGACATGTACAAATCTCATCATATTAAATTACAATATTTACCGATCTTTAAGTACACCCAATGAGACTGTTATTATCAAGTGTTTTCCATAATAAATGGTGCCATCTGTGCACAGAACTTTTACGATGTCTTTCATATCTTCGTTTTCGTACAATATATTGATAACCTCTTTGTTTATTAGTATTTCAAAGTCTTCTGGATTATGAGGGTTTGGATATGTTTTCTATTGGTAAAAGCTTATTATTTAATATTTATATGATAAATTCAGTCGTTCAATATGGCAAAGCTGTCAAAGAATTGAAGTAATACAAACGTATGACGTGAACAAAAAATGCGTTTAATTATATCCGTGGTATTGTCGATATTCGTATTCGATTCAGAAATCTAGACCTAGAGGAAATCTAAGAATAAACTAAGAACTTCTGGAGAAGGATGTTTGGTGTATCTTAAGGGAAAAGAGGCAATATTTCATTAGAAAAGAGGAAATATAGAAACGGTAACATTTTGGGAGTGTAGAAGAATCATAAATAAATCCAGTCAATCGGTGACTGTGAGCCATGCTCTTCATCAATAAGATAATGAAAAGGAAGAAAAAGAAGAATAAGAATTACAAGATGTGCAGAAGAGCCATATATAGTTTTAGCCGATTTTCTGTTGAAGAATTTTTTTAATCACAGTGATTCTGTTACTAAAAGTCAATGTCTATTCGAGATATTTAAGCGTCGATTGTGATTGTGATATCAAACATTAGATGAGCAGCGTTTGATTTTATATTGATTTGAGAGAAGATTACAATTTGTAGCAGTTTTCTGGGTGACTTTAGTGTCGGGAAAGGTGGTAGGACATTATCAGGCGCTTAAGATGAAGAATCTTATATTCATCGGTGATGAGAAATACTACGGAAAAGCACTAATTAAAATTAAAATAGTTAATATGCAACATACCATCATTACGTCAAGAATAGTACTAAAACCATTCCCTTTCCAATGCAGTAAAGGATCACCTTCGCAATGCCAATATTCTTCTAAAGTAGTTTTGGACGTCTCAAACCACGATTCAGAGCAATCAATTGAGTTTTCATATTTATGTAACCACTCCAAAGCTTGGCTAGCTCGATCTTTTGGAATATTTTCATATTGCGGCTTCTTAAGCAAATCTCCAAACCTGTATTGTAAAAAAAACATATGCTTATCGCAAATGATTACCATTATGTTTGAATGTGGATAATGTTAATCAGTGTATAGTTATTTATAAGGTAATTCCTAATTTAATATTTTAATATTCATTACACATACACTTGAATAAGGATCTCGCCAAGAGATTGTTCTTCTTTTATAATAGCCTTTGCCGAATCCATCGTTTCTGTGCATAGTTGGGCAATTAGCAGTGCCAAATCATTTGGTAGTTGTTCTCCTTTTGAGTCGCAATATGTTGTTTGTAAAACGTCGTAAGAACCGGACGATTCTACTACGTTCAAGTCTTTTATCATCTCGTAGATTACATTGTCATTTTCACCATGACACCTGAAATTAATAAATGATCTTTAAGTGATATTATTATGATTTAAATATACTTAAAAAAATAATTATGCAAAAATATTTACCATTCAGCTCCCATATCAATCTTAGCATCTCCAAATTTGATACTACAGATTCTACCGCCTGTTCTATTAGATGCTTCCAAGCCTAAAACTTTCAAATTGTTTTCAGCCAATTTGCTGAATGCTGCTATTCCAGCGGGTCCTAGACCGACGACAATCACTTCATATATAATCCTGAAAAATAATTACAAAATATTTTTATTTTAATAATATTATAGTAAAAATCAAATTATATTGATATTTTTTCTTTCTGCCTTAACATTATATGTATGTTCAATATTAATATTACATATACATTCCTCGATTTACGCGGTACTTGTTTTATGACATTTGAAATTGATGCGGTTAAGAATAACCTTTTTTTTAAATAAAATTTGTATGTCTAACACCCCCTTCTTGTACTTGACTTACATCTGGAGCCTCTCACACTGCCCATGCAGTGTGTCCTAAAGTGCTTTTTGGAGTACACGCGTGTACACGTACATACTATTTGACCATTATATTACAAATTTCATTTTATGACTGAATTTACGCGATATTTCATGGAGCGTATCGAGGGATGAGTATGCAACAAGCATCCAAAAAAAAAAAAAGATCACATTGAAATCTTAATTACGACAAATAAAATTTAGCAGCAATTTTATTCGTTAAAATAAAACTCTAATATAATTTTCATGTTTTGTATCTCTAAGAGGTGTGACTTCGCAGCCAGTAAGACGCAGGTGGAAACTAGTAAGAATTTTATTAGAATATATCACATATTGCGACAAACTTTGATGGGCGAGATCGTTAATCATTTAGTCCTTAAAGTGTATGCAAAAAAAATCCAAATATAATCTGGCGCTTAAAATGAAATGATATTGAAATGATAAAATGAAATTGCCTTTATCACGGCAGACGATCATAATTTCACACTTATGTAGCATTTAAAATTGAAAATGGTTTCTGAATTCAGAATTGTCAAATAATAGTCGCGAGCATCTCCAATACGCGTATCTAATATAGGAAAGTATTTATAGGATTCGCCAAAAAAGTCGCCATAAAATTTCGATGAAAATCTATTTGATGTAATGTATTGATCGCTTCGATGTGGTTTTCATGGTGGCCCATGCTACTGCGTTTGCGCAAAAACTACCCCGGGTCACTTCAGCGAAACTGCACTACATACATACATCTATGTAAATCTGTAAAGTGCATGGCATAAGGGAAGCACAACCTTTTTGTTGTATTTCTCAAAATTATATTCTTAAAAAAAATTCGACATCGCGATCTGTTTTCAGATGGTAGGGGACTTGCTATGTAACATTAGATGTTACAAAGTATCCTTACTATTATAGGTTTTAGGCGCGGAGCTAAGAAAATGAGAATGGATTTTTAACAAAGGAAATATTAGTAAATTATTTTATGAGAATGGATTTTTTAACAAAGGAAATATTAGCAAATTCAATTTTATATCATTTTAAGAAGTAAAACAATAATTTGGAAACGGATACAATATATAAAGCTGTAGTATAAAACAAAATGATAATATCAATAGCTCACAATAGATAAAAAAAAGTACTGAATAATCATAATCTGATTATATATTTTATAAATAATCTTAAAATGCTGATATGTCTAATGCATGATTAGCAGTTTTAGTCAAAAATTAATTGTATAATTTTCACAATTATTAAAAGGTTGACTAATGCTGGTCTATGCGCAATCGCAGACATGCGAGTACATCATCGTAAAATCTGTCGATACGGGATAGGTACATAGCCAGACAGGTTTCAGCGACCCCGATACCTACCTATATACTATGTGCGCGAGGGATAAACTTATACAATAGAACAATGCATTTTAATAGTATGTAATATAAAAAATATAAAAAAAGACCAAGCTGGTAACATTTTTTACACGTCGAATATTATAACAATTTACGAAAACAAAACTTCTTATTGCTGAAATTAATGTCGTCACGTAGAGAACAGCACAGTGAGACACCGTGATGTCATCGGAAATCGTATAATTTTTGTATGTACATATTAGCACGTGTGGCAGCATAGATAAGCAGCAAACAGAAACGTGGGCATATACTTTATATTTATAGATTCTATATTTTCATGTAAATTTGCCGAATATAGTACCCGCTTAGCGATTAAAGTTTTTGATAAATAAAAATAGATTGAGTTTATATCACCTTTCGTTCATGCTCGGTTCTGTTATAGGCTCTTTGTCGCTCATCTTGGTCGTAGACAATGGCTAGAGGCGAGGTGCGCCGGTAGGCCAGGACGACCGGTGTTCCGCCGGCCGGTCTGCAACTGAGCTGCTAGAGCGAGCGAGTGAGAGCTATATCGTCGCGAAAACGCCCATCGTTGCCATCGTTAAAAAATAACGGAATAGCCAAGCACACACGTACGGATCTGTCGTGCTTGGCCGACGGGCAGATCCGTGCGTGTGTGTTTGGCTATTGCTTGGTAGAATAGAAGTACAGGCAAACCTCAAATTTCGCACAATTCGCTATTTTGCACATTTTAAAAAATCGTTTTTTAAAATAAAAAAAAAATATAAACATGAGTGAGAAACGGAAAAACTTCAGTGTTGATACAAACAAAAATTTTTCAAGGACTCATAAACTTCACAGTGTCGAGACAAAGATGGATTTTATTAGACGTTCTGATAGCGGTGAATCTTTTGCTTCAATCGAACATTCGCATGATACAAACAGATATCTTCAATTTTGAAAAATAAAAATAAAATTAAGGAATACGTTTAAAATAGTGAAAATATATTTTAAAAGATTTTTTCCAAAAACATGGATAAAATGGAAAAATCTTTTTCATCATGGATCGATGACCAACATCAAAAAGATGTCCCTCTGAGTATTTCAAGTATTTAAGCAAAGGCTCTTGGTTTGCACAAAGATTGGAAGGTTAAAAGAATATTTTAACACGGTTTTTCAAGCAAGTAACGATTGGTTTAACAGTTTTAAAATGAGGTATTCTTTTCATAATATTAAATTTACTGGAGAATCGGCTGGTGCGGATGAAGATGCTGCTAAAAAAATCATTTTTCCACTATCTAAAATTATTGTAGATGGAGAATATTCCTCTAGTTAAATATTTAATGTAGATGAGACAGGTTTATTTTGGAAAAAATGCCTAGTCGTACATTCTTATCTAAAGAAGAATTAGTTGTCCTTGGGCATAAACCTTCTAAAAACCAATTGACATTGCTTCTTGGTCGAAACCTAGCTGAGGATTAAAATGTATGCCTGAAATGGGCTGAAATAAAAGAGTCAATCATGAAAATTTCATGGAAAAAATTATGCCCACAAATTATATATTATATATCCTTCGGTCTTTCAGCGAGCACAGTTGCTAGAATGGTTAAGCAGATTGTGAGTAATATAAATATACAATTAAATTTCAAGGCAATCGATTTTAAATATATTAAAATTTTGTTATACTTTAAGGTGTTCAATGCCTCTGATTATTCATTGATTCACCAGCAGGTACTTTATCTTCTTTAAGGTTAATTTAGTGGTCATCGAAAATACATTTTTAAATAACACACTTCATAACCAAACTACAACGCAATAAAAAAATAGCCAGGTTAATTGTCTTCAGGTTCACATTAACTGAAATCTCGTTGATCACATTAAAAGGGGTAGCGTTTCGGTACTTCTTTATTTACTATTACACTAATAAAACCAAATATACTGACTTGCCCTATCGTACAACAATTCGATTATTGAGATGTTTTGAACTCAAAAGAGCGATAAAAATCCACCTTCTTTTACTGTTACAGAATATTAAATGACTTTAAAAATTTGCCTTTGTTGCAGATATCATGGGATTTTTTAACGGATTTAACTTAAAACTAAAAGGAAAAGGCATTTCGATGACGATATGAATCTCTCACGAATCTTTAAGAAACTGGCATCTTACCTTAAATTAGAAGTACATATGTGATCTGCAAAGGAATGATATGATAAAAAGCAAATTTATAGAAAAAAAAATTATCAGGATTCTTAAAATATATCTTCCATGCGACTAACATAATCAATTAAGATCATACGCTCGAATATTTATATTTATATTTAGCAGCACATGTGTTAAAAGACATTTTCACAGATGAAGTATATAAAATCATAATATCAGATCAGAATTAACATATGGTCATTTGTAATAAATTTGGACGATAGATAATGACGAACTTTGATCCCAGGTGGGATCAAATGTTATCTCAAAAAAAGCAATTATATTATTTACATAATAAAGTTTACTACGTTTAAACTAATACGTTACATTTATTGTTCAACTATTTTTTCGCAAATTAACTTGTTTCTATAATAGCGTGTCCGAAAAATATGTATTAATTAAATATGAAAACATGTATTTCTTGTATATGATTATCTCAATATGATTATCCTCTGGTTTGCTTCTATGCCTAATATATTGACGATCTGGTCTTTCACAAAAAAAGTTTGTCAACTCTTGTGCACTATAGTATATTATTATAAATTAAATAAGATTTTAAAAAAATGTTTAATTTTGTTATTATATTAAATTGTTACAAATAAAGTAACCGTTTTTTTTTTTGAGATATTATATAAAACGCTATATGTTTTTACTGTAATTGTATCAATCAAAATATGCTCTAATTACAGAAATGATATTTGACCTACGAGCTAACAATGAATAAGTCCATTGTATATAAAAATCTTTATTAAGAGAGGTTGTGAAGCTGTCAAAGGCTTTTATAATATCACTCTAATTATTGAATTTCGTATTTCAAAGAAATATGTATAAATGTTTAAAAATTTGATATTCTGTAATGGAATATAAGGTCAGAATAAAAAGTCAAGGGAATATGAGGGATGAGGCAACCTTTAAAATCATAATTTTGCAGTATGAGTTTTCGTTAAGTCTATTCACCAAAATCGGATATATTATGGTTTATTTTCTATGCATGGTTTGAATTTCCATACAATAGGATTTTGCTGTAATAAGCTTAGCTAGCTTAAGAAAAAATTATTCTTTAAAAATACCATACATATTGTTACTACAATTATTTCTCTTATGGTCATCGTAGAGAATCTTTTTCTGATTTATGAAACAAGTTTTTTTACTTTTGTGAGACCAAATTCTCGGCATTAAATATTATTAAACTTAATAAAAATATTAATCCGACTAAGAAATCAAATTAGTAGCGCTTACTTATTCTTTGATAAATAAATAAACAAAAAATATACCATTTTTTTGCTAGAGCTGCAAATATCACAAAATTATGGATATATCTAGATGTGACTCGATACTCGAGCTAAGCTAGGTTTTTCAAAATTTTGTCACATTAAGCTCAAAGGGTTTGCTATCACTCGGATAAAATCATAACAGACAAGTACTTGTATTATAAATCGCAGAGTGAATTTTTTTATAATAAGAAGTTTTTTATTCAAAATTATAAAGTTATTTATCTTGTCATGTTTTGTTTACCGTAATAATTTCTGTATTTATTTTTAGCATTAGAGGCTATAAAAAATAGGTTTAACACTTACATTTCGACATCATCTGTGCTGCATTAATACAAATATACATATATGCATAACAATATATTTATAAAATCAACATTGTATTTACTATTTTTTCTTTAGTGGATATATATTAAATTTTATGTTTTGAATTTTTACAATGGTTTTGCGAATTGAATGTTGGAAATCAATAAACTACATTAACCAAAATAATTCAAATTAACAAAAACACACCTGCATGATCATTTCTCTTACATATGTTACCTCTGTATAGTATATCAATATGGGAGTATAAAGGATATTGCGGGTAATGTGAAAAATCAAAGCATAGAACATAACATAATTTATTTGACTCGATAAAATTTGTGTTAATAGTATATTTTTAATAGGTAAACCTATATACTTTGGGCTGAGAAGAAATCACATGATTTTCCTCTATTATTTTTGTAAGCGATGCAATCAACAACCATCGTATCGATATTACATAATTCAACCACATGGTAAACATGATGTAGTATGTATATGTATGTACATACGCATATACTTATGTATGTATAATACAACACAAACACGCGTATATACACACAAGCAAAAATATAAATGGATACATTTCAACTATACATAACAATAACAATAATAATAATAAAATTAATAATAATAATAATAATTTTAATAATAATTAAATTAACATTCAAGAATAAAATTCAGGGCAAATTAATACATGTATATATATATATATATATATATATATATATATATATATATATATATATATATATATATATATATATATATATATACATACATATACATATACATATACATATATATAATATAATATATAGGGATCCAATATTTTTTATTAAACAAAAGGAATCCACTGATATATGATCGACTGGGATAGATAACCAGACCCGGATTAATGATAGCCCTATATACATGTATAGATGAACCAATGAGTAAATATACACCAGAAGATACATTCTTATATAGTTTTACATACTATGAAGTGAATTTAGTTTTTTAGGGCTAATAAAAATTATTGTTAACATTTTTTTTTACTAAATTTGATGGTGAAGGACACAAAGGTAATTTAATGAATGACCGTCCTGTCCATCGCCGATCTCTAATAATCGATCAGAATTTCTTCTATTTTGACACCAGTAAGCCTTTTTCCTATTATTTACAATCACAGTTCCCTTGGAATAGCTCACAAGGGCTTAGGGTCCAGTTAATTTTAGACTCCGGACCCCTTCGATGGAGAGTTCGTGTCCGCGGCACAAGTCTATACAGAAATATTTTTTTTTTAATTTTAATTTTTTAGAATTTCCTCTATTATACTTTAGAATCATTGCCCCCAACCTTAAAATTATCCTTAACAAATTTAATCCAGTTTATCATTTGTGATCGTGAAGAACTAATACTAGTCGGCTGTGAGATACTCGGAGAATTAATATACTAGATAGAAGAGGATATATATACATATGTATGATATATATAATTGAATATATATATATATATGTATTAATATATATATATATATAAATAAATATATATATATACATACATACATACATTCATACATACATACATATATATGTATGTATACAGGACATGCGTATATTATACAGACAGAGCCGCGCCGAGGATTTCTAACGTCCTAGGAAAACCATATATGCGTCTTAAGCTTAACAGCAAGCCCAAGGTGATTGGTAAATAAAAAATAATAAATAAATAAATAGCATCGCAGTGGTGTTCTCTTTCGATAGGCGCCCTAGGCATTCGCCTAACCGAACGGCGTGGCTCTGCAAATATGTACACACACTCACACATACATATTTAAAATATTTCATTTTGCACATCGTACAGATTAGTATTTATTCAGAATAATAATATATTTTATATATTATGTTTATAGTTTAGTTCTCGTGTAATCGGAAAAAGCTACCAAAAACAATATTCAATGTTAATAAAAAATGAAAATAAAATAAGCAAATTAAGCAATGTTTTGGCGATAATTTAAAATCTTTTTCACACAATTTGAATAATTATAGATTTATTCCATTGAAAAATTTCAGTCGATGAAATTAAAAATTATAATCTAATGCAAACATTCAGATATACACAACAATATATATATATATATATATATATATATATATATATATATATATATATATATATATATATATATATATATATATATATATATATATATATATATATATATATATATATATATATATATATATATATATATATATATATACATATATATATATATATATATATATATATATATATATATATATATATTATATATATATATTTACTCACAAAAATTCAGTCTTTAGCAACCATAACGGTCACCGACGTAAAAAAACGCAAATTTTAAACTTATAAGTTCTTAGATTATATTTTATCTCAATTTAAATAATACCAGATATATAACATTTATAATGTTAAAATAAAATAACAACATAAATTATTTTAAGAATCAACAATAATATCATTTTAATTGACAACATTTAAGTGCTTTGCTTTAATTTGTTATAAATTTATAATAATAAAACAAAATATTTTATGTGATATGGCGAACTGTAAACTATAAAATAATATTAAAAAGTAATTATGTATATAATATAAAGATAATAGATAAATTTATTTATATGTATACAGAGCCGTGCCGAGACGTGCTAGATAATGTTTTGGCGTCCCATGTATTAAATATTTATACTTATTTACATATCTTTGAAGTAAAATTTTAATTGTACAATTATTTCCATTTTTAGATACCAATGGATGCATTTTCCTAGATTACCTAAATCGGCACGGCCATGTATATTAAACACTTCAGATAAAAATTGCTATGTATAAATTTTCATAATCGAATCCATGAAAAAATCTTATCATTTGAGCTTTGCATTATTAACGCATATCCTCTATTTAAAAGCTACTTGAGCGAGTTAGACAATAACATACACACTTGCTTAAGCTTGAAAATGTACACATTACACTTTACTTTTGTTAATCGAATAATTTTTAAAGGGAAAGAGAGAGCACGTCGATATTTAATAACTATATGGTTTTTGATTTATGCGTCTCGCATGTACTCACGTCACTACGGTGTTTTTTTAATTTGGTCCAGAACTGGCATTGAAACTTTAGAATAACTTTGTTTGGTCGAAGCATAAATCAAATAATGTTTATGTATAATATTTTATATTATTTTTTTTCATCTTGGTGTTAATAACACGTTGTATAACACGTTCAAGTACAAGTGTAACAAAATTATTTTTTATCCACCGCTCACACCCTAACGATCGCATAATAAATATAATGGCAGTGATTTACAAACTATCTCTAATCAAAGATCATGGTATACCATTCATGGGCCGGCGGCTCTTCGATTAAAAAATATTCGTTACCTGTCAATTAATAAAATATTCGCGAATCGATAGCATAAAGTAGGATTCGTCCATATAAATAATTTTCACCTAAGCCCTTTTCCCAATGACTCCAGAAGCTTGGTCATAGCCATAGTTATCACAACATAGTGAACGCCTCGATGCATGCTTATACAAAAAAAATGACAAGATACTGTATACTTCCAATATTGAGTGTAGAAAAGTACGTTTGGAAAAGGAGTGCCATATTTTTTTCTTTTGGAATATCTTTAAACGATAAAAACAGTTTTTATGTTATATTTGAAAACAATCTACAGCATTGTAACACGAGAATGAGTTATCGATTGAATGGATTTTTTAAAACAAATGTTTGGACCCACCGTCTCTATCGTTTATAGATTTCACAATGGAATTTGTATTGTGAATAGATAAAACAAATTGGGTATAAATGGCACTAGTAAGAATAAATTTGCAACTAAATTAATGGGTCTGTTGTACGTTGTGGAAAGGCTAAGACGTTTTTAGCCATTTGTCATATTTTGGTAGAATGAGACGAAATTTATTTATGTGTGTTATATTTCTATGGTCATAGCTCTGTACACAATGAGACTCGGCTATGTTCAATCTTTATAGAAGATAAGCTATAAATTTTCATATGAAAATTTAAAGCTTATTACAGCTCACTCGGCACCATCTTCAGCATCGCATCGCTTTTTAGTCTCTCTCTACATTCACAGTTCGTACATAGAGAGATATTATGACGTTTGAACCTCGATTTGACAATCAGTCTCATCATTTCTTAAATTTAACGAATATAAATTAAATGTTTTTGTTAATAATTCGTTTTGGAATCTTAACTATGAAAAATAAACAATAAAACGAATTGACGCATTAATTTATATTTACTGAAACTCAAGACTCGATAGTATAATATTCTTTATTAGTATAACATATTGTATATAATATATGTAACAAAAAAAAGGCTTACGCTTTTCATATTTTATCAAACTAATCTTGAACCATTGTTTAGTTAAATATGATATACTCTAGCGTGAATATAATACATACATATATATCCACTTCTTTATTACCGTAAAGTGGTATTATCAATAAATTCCAGACGAAACCGTATCATTTTTTAAAAATTATTATCATTAGAAATTTTTATCTGAAGTACTTATTTCGGCTATTTAAAGTATCTTTACTTGAGCCAGAAGATTCAACACTTTGTAAACATGTGTTTTATTAGCATTTTTCATCTTACAGTTTACTGAGCATTGAAATGGGCGCATATATATATATATATATATATATATATATATATATATATATATATATATATATATATATATATATATATATATATATATATATATATATATATATATATATATATATATATATATATATGTGTGTATATATACATACATACATATGTTAATATATATATCTGTGTGTATAATGTATATTTGAACTTTGCTAACTATTAAATAATTTACGTAACGTATGTATAAATTTAGAACATAGTATGGGCTAGAGGGGCACTAGCGCTGGGCGTTTTGGCGCTTGAATCCCTGACACAGTATCTTGGCAGCCGCCTTGCTGCGATGTGTGATGATGGCTAGGGGGGTTGCGAGGATCCTATCCTCGTGGTTGTGATAATAGCCATCCCACTGTCAGACATTACCGCCGCTGTTGGGGAAGCGTGGGGGCGGCAGCGGGGGCGGAGGCCTACCGCCGGTGCCGCGACCTTGATCACCGTGGGACGAGTGCTCCGAAACAGCTAGAAATGTAAAAGTAAGTTAGCTTTATTCTAAGAACCTCGGCGTCATTGGGTTCATACGGAAGCAACAACTCTTTGTTTGTATTGTGTTCGAAACATGCTTTGCTATTTATTCGGTGGTGGTATTACATAGGAATCCATTGATTTTTTGTTTCTAATATTGTATTATATGAAGCGTGTAGAATATTAAGGGCGAACTCAACAATGTGTCACTATTTATTTTATCCTGGCATTAAAATCAAAAGGTTTATTTTTGTTACGACAAAGTTTTGTTATTTTGCAGCAATTGAGAAATATTTTACGTCGACTTTTTGGGATTCCGAATGGCAAAAAAGATTGTTACTGCAAACTTTTACATACTTTATAATAATCAAATTTAAAATCTTTTTTTGTAAACCAAATAATACTACTAAATAACTGTCAGTTAAATGTTTATATTTTATTATTACTTTAGTGTTACTAAGAAACTGACTTTTTAAAACTAATTGCCGTTAGCTGCTAGAGAAGCTTATGAATAGCAGTTCCGATGACATTCCGTAATATTTTCTCAAAGCGACAGATATTTTTTATTTTTATGATTTATGGCAGATACTTTGTGACTTAATATGGTAAAAGTTTTCTCACCGTGGTATCCCGTTTTAACTAAGAAGCCCACATTTACTTAGATAATCAAAATGCAGAATTAACTTTTTTACGTTCAAATCTTAGAAGCTTGATAATTACTAGAGATTTTATATAGGTAGACTTGCACGAGTATCATGTATTAGGACTATTAATTTAGTTTTCTCATCAAAATATCTAGCTCTTTATTCTCAATGCCGCATATGGTGATTCATAACATAAGGGTACACTGCTGTTGTATTACTATGCCCAAAACTGCCACTACTGTAAATTTAACTTAATATTTTTTGTTGTGTTTTGAATCGTGATGTTATACAATGTTTCAAATAAAAAAAAAGTGTTAACCGATTCTTCATCTGATAACTTAGTCGCATGTATGAATATTTTTTTTATTCGTTTAGAATTTCTTGAATTGTATATATACCAAATAGATATAATTGTATGTTTAGATTGGTCTAAAGCAGTGTAGAAATATTTTCACTTAATCTTTTATATGATATTATTTTTTTTAAGCATCATGAGCCACATGGTTTTTAGGAAGACAGAAAAATAATGGAAAAATTGGGACACGTCAAAACTGTCTAGAGTGCCAGAGAAATAAGGAAGGTAGACAAAAAGCCTTTTGCTCTAATGTATATTAAATAGACAAAAGGCGAATCAATTTTTTAGGCGCTAAATAAAACCCGTTATTTTATAAGTGTTACATTAAAAATTTTACATACTATGTTCCAGATGGAGCTGCGGCAATGACTGAGATACAAAGGTTTACTAGCGCATTTAGAGACACTTTGAACAGTTTTTTTTTTATATAAACTGCGTTATCCATTGGAAGCAACAGATAAGGCTGACGAAGAAAAATTGTTTGAAATTATTTTGTAACTTTGACACTCTCAAATTGTTTTCAGAAGAAAGGTGGTTGCAAAAGAGATAGTTGCTGCAAACTTTTATATACTTTATGATAATCAAATTGCAAATCTTTTTTTGTTAACCAAATTATAATACTAAATAACTGTCGGTTAAATGTTAATATATTATTATTATTTAAGTATTACTAAGAAACTTAAACATATTAAAAATATAGCATTAAAAACAATTACTTGGAATATTCATACAGCTAGATTTTCTCTACGTTCTTATTAAATAATTTGTCAAAAATTTTATTTTTTATTTTAGAACTAAGATAAAAATCTGATAATTTTATTGTTTTATTATAAATAAATTAGTGGAAACCGAATATATTAATTTCAAAAATGTAAAGAATTTTGAAAAATGGGAAAACAGTTTTAACCGTAACTGTGTTTTGCTTCCGTGTGAACTCAGTAATATAACAATATAACCGTGAGAGTGAATAACTTAATTATAACATTTTTGCCCAATTCTCGACTTTTTTTTACAAAATAATCTACTGTGTAGAGTGCAACGTAATCAATTTAAATAATTTGACAGAATTTTTTTAATTACAAAATAGATTATTTATTTTTTATCGAGATCTGGGCAATGTATTTACGAGATTTGGGTAAATTATGACATTGATTAGATTAACTTACCAAATACTATGTGCATATTATTCATATGTAGTACATATTATATAAAATGGATATATTTTGCGCATTATACATTATAAGATTTGTTGCTATATAAATACGATGCTCCGATTATTATAAAAAATTATATGTCAATAAATATTATAGGTTTTTTCTATTTTATACAGCTTTTAATAGTCAAGTTTTAGATAATTTTGTCAAACTTTCATTAAATTATTACAGTATTACAATATTTAGTTTTTATTAGCCACACGTGTATTTTTATAGCAAACCTATTTTAATACTATGAATTTTAAAAAAATATCTGCAAAATTGATGACCATAATTCATAATTAGTATACAATTTCAAATTTAAATAGGTTGTCGTATCTTTGTAGGAAAAAGTCTAATGCTCTTCACGCGCAAAATATAGTGCATAGTAATGTATTTATTTATGTATATAATATACATATTTATGAAGCATGTTTTTTTTCAGAAAGCGGTGCTATCTTTTATTTATATTATAAATTATAATAACAGTTTACAATATAGCTTTGATACTATCATTGTTATCAATTATAGATAATTTTCGCTGTACCACCTGTTGACTTTTGTATTTGTTCGTTCAAATGTTCAATCAACACTAACCTAGTGTGACTCTTAATGATTTAATAGTGTTGTGATGAAGCTGTGATTTTATATGTTTAGTACTCTATCATTTGTGATTTCAGGTGCAAGACGATAGTGACGACATATTGGTTAAAATTTGGAAAATGGATTGTATGTCATGTTTTTAAATGGTTCGCGCATTTAGACGCGCTTTCCAACTAATTTGATCTATTTGGTGTACATATATTTGGTGGGCGAAAAAAAGCGATACCTGTACGTATTTTTAATCGTAACTCCTTAACTAAAAATGATATATATCGTCTGAAAAAGAAAAAAATATATTCATACATATTTTCAATGTCGAATTAGTAAAAAGAGTACATAAAATATTTTATGTGGTATAGCAAAATAGTCTGATTTTATTCCAAAAATATTTGATTTTATTCCAAACATTATATATAATCATGTAAGTAAGTGGTATCCTACAAATACATTTATACAATATTGTGTTATGAATCTTGATTATATACAATGTTTTGTACTTAATTTTGACATTCAAGATCTTATTGCCATACCATACATTATTATATAATAGATATAATTATGATAATTACATGTAAATGAAATAAATTATCTAATTGTATTATTAACCGTTATTGTATTATACTAATTCTATATTCATTAAATGAGTTGAATGCCTAATCAATATTTTTATGTACTAACTAAAATACAACAGAAAATTTACCTTCTGATGATAAGAAAATTGTCGTAATATCAAAACGAACTGTGAGTTGTGAATAGAGCGTATGCTTGTTTCATCACTTATTTCTCAAAAATTATTGGATATAATTTCATGACTTTTATTCTTAAGAAATAAGTATTATTAATGGTAATAGAAATGAAAGACTAATTTTATGAAGGAGAGGAATTTATTTTGTTAATATGAGAAGCGCCATTTTCTACTACTAATAACATTTAAATAGTTTCATGTATGGAAAAATAATAATTAAATATGCTATAGTAAAGTGATTGACCTTTAATATTTGATAATATTGAACAGAAATAGTTTTGCGACAACAGTAAGATAAATCGATTTCTATTCAAAGTTGCATGATATATTTTTTCAATCGCTTACTTTTTTGAGAATTTATCTTTTTTAACACTTTTGCCTTATAGTATATTAATTATTTTATTTAGATAACAATTATATATACATATATAATTCAGTGATTTATCATTAAATTTAATAATTTTAACAACACATAATCAAGTAAAAAAATTTAAGAAATTGACACTACATAAATTTAATTTTTGTAAAAAAAAAAAAAATTATGTACAGTGTCAATTAGCAAAAAATCTAATATTTTATAGTTTATTTGAAATATGGTGTACAAAAAAGAATGGAGAAGAAAGATAAAAAAATAAGATTCGCAGCTATATTTAAAAGATTTAAAAGAAAAGTTAATCATACAGATTGGCTCAAAAACCAAACATTTTTTTGAATGCTTATTTCAGTGTTAATGTAAGTAACATAAATATTTCAAAACCATTTACTGAGATATAGTTATTTTAAAATTTTTAATTTTCAGCCAAACCTATAATTCTAAAAATGCTTATTCTGGCGAAGATTTTATCAAAACATATTGCTTCAGGTTTAGTGCTTTCGCTAGTTTCTATGTAAATGTAAGATATTACTTTTCAATTTAAAATTAAAATATATTTTCAACAGCTTTTAAGTTATACTACTTTAGCATACTAACGTATATCATAGTTTAGTTTTACTTGATATTTAAAACCACTGCAATACATTGTATATTATTTCTAAGATCCGTAAGTTATTATGCAGTGTTCTCTATTAATCGACAAGACTAATAAATATAGAATTTCGGTTTTAATGCCCATTCTGTATGTAAAAAATGTATCAAAATCTATCTCTAATCCTAACCAATATGTCGGGTCGTCAATCGGATATTAGTAAAATTGCAATATTTAATGGTTTTCACGTTTACCATTGGCGACTGACAGAGGAACGGACGCGTATGCCGAGTGTCTTCTAAAGGTGTACGCAGTCGTCAGGCATCGGTGTCTCTCAAATGGATTTATGACTGCATGACATCAATCATTACTTGATTTAATATAAATTGTCGACATGGAGATAAGTGGGCTTCGAAGACACATACTGGACGCTTGATTAAATATATTTATGGAATGATGCTGTACGAATGATTTTTCATGTATGAAGTATATTTGCAGTCTATTAGAAAAAGGTTTACGACGACTGTCTCGTATATTACTCTAATGCATTATGAAGAATAAAAAAGTATAAACAATAACTGCCAGAAGTCTGATCCCCTGGCTTTATTTAATATCAACATTTGCATCTTATGATAGTATGAAAAAAATGTTATTATCAGTATTTTTATATAGATTATATTATATAATCATTGATAGCAGCTGACTAACGTTTTTATTTTATAATCGTCGTGGTACGATAAATTCTCGATTACAAGTCGTTGCTAAACCTTTTATCATTTAATTTATTTTACTAAACATGAAAGAGCATACGTGACGCTGAGAGCATACGTGTTGATGCAACACCAATATAATTTAGGGGTCAAGTACTACGATGAATTTGAAAATGTACCGTTTATTTAAATGTAGATAATTTTAGCGATGATGATTATAAGGAGGTATGTCTTTATCTAGATATAGAATTGTAAAAGTTTGCCTACATGAATCTGGTTTCTCTTCGGTTGGAGGTGGAGGCGCAGGCAATTGCTGCTCTAGAGCGTTTACGCAGTTGAGCATGCTACCGTAAAGCCGACTATCCCGCAGGCTACCCCTAAAAAAAAACATAATAATAAATCAATAGTCAATTTATAATAGTGCGCATTTAAAAATTATGCAGACGTTCGCTTCAGTGACGAAACTCTAAATTTCCGGCTTTTTGCAGAAATAGCAATTCCCTTTTTTCAATTAAACAAAAAACCTATTATAACTGTTTACCAAAATTATTTTTTTAAATTTGAAATATTTAGTATATTAATATACTGTTTTTATTATTATTATGTATTTGTAGTATTCGACAGTTGACCCACAAGGCACATCCACCTTAGCAATTTAAAATTAGGAAATCTAAGAAAACTTCATCGTGCACAGAGTGTGTCAGAGTGTTGGATAGCTGGTGCTAATTTTAGTCGTTGAAGTAGCTAAATTGCTTGTAATATGGTCTGGTAGCTTGTAAATGTTCAAAAAATGGTGTAGAGAGCGATTCTAGCATCAAAGTTTAGCATCAATTCAAATATAACACTATTTAAATATTACATTCTTACATTATTTTTAACAGTTTGCAAAATAAAATTTTGCGTTTAAGATATAATAGAAGACTTAAAGCTTAATTCAATCAGCAATGAATCATCATTACCGTGCTTGATCAATTTCTGGGAAAAATGACGATATTGGATGCTGTACATGGAAGAGCACAATCTTGGTAAAAAGTAAAGTCAGTAACATTTGTTGGATGCATATGATACATCTGAAATATACAGATTATTAGAAAATTTAAAATGCTTTGACAATGTTCAATAGGGAATTATCAAAGAGTGCTTAATCGTGATTCAAATGATCCGTGTTTTCAATGCTTGAATGATGCAAATATCATTTTTATTGGTACTCAAACAGAACTCTATTGCATTTTTAACTTCTAGGTAGGATCTCTTTGTTGCGAGACTTTATTTGTTTCATCTTACAATGGGTTGCTTTTTAATTTAAAAATTTTTTTTTTTTTAAAAATGTGAAAATTTAAAATTTAAAAAAATTTAAAAAATTCTACTTAATAAAATAATTGAATACTTTAAAAAACCATTGATTTTGATCAGCGGATGTAATTAGAAAAATATTTATCATTCGTAATAATTAGGTTAACCCAAAAATAAAGATTTGTCAAAACATATGTCATGAAACATTGATTTTGATTAAAGGTTTCGCAATTTTGCGCTACAACGTAACTTCCTGCTGCAATCAATGCTACTATTATTATGTGGTAGAAAAATTCGTACTGACATTCGAAAATTATTGAGAAATAAATTATCTCACAGCTCTTGAGCAATAAAATAATCAAAGATTTTCTCAATAAATAAAAAAAAATGAGTCTAGAATTTATTAATTATGTCCTGACATTTCCTTTAATTTAAAATTAAATAACTGTTTGTTTTTAATTAAAGCTTAATTAAATCACAGACAATGAGTCTGACAAGCTATTTTAAGCATATTAGTCTTGTTATGTAATATAATAGATTTGGGAGGTGGAGATCTAAAATTTGAAATTCTGTCAGTGATAAGATTACATTACTATTAAGCAGACAGGATAAAAAAAATCGCTCCCAGACAGCCGCTATTATTATATATTAGAAGTAAACATTCAAGGTTAATAAACAATACTCGGGTGTGTTTGTTTGTGTATATGGAGGAAAGGGGATGACGTCAATATCTGTCCCCAAACATCGATCCCACACATTTTTTCTCGGTATATATTTTCAAAAGATAATAATGTTATATTATTAAAGTAATAATAGAACGTTTTTTTTATTATGAAATTGTGTAACAGATTTTGTTATTTTATAAACTGAAAATAGAAGATCCCTGTAGGATAAAAATAACTAACATTGCATTATTATTGCAAAAATACACATGAATTGAATACGCACGAAGAACTAATTTAATATTTTAATTGAGTCATAAATTCTTATGTATTACAATGTAACTAGATTTACATTGTATGTGTGTTGAAAAAAGCGACTTACCTGCCGTTAGAATGTCTAAACAAGGCCAAAATTTCTTCGAAAGTTTTGTTTTTCGTTTCAGGAACTTTTTTATAAGTAAATATCCAAAATATTGCAAGAAGAACACTGAAGGGCAGAAATGTATAATTCTCCAAAGCGCTCTGTAATACAAAAGAAACGTTATATCATATTGTAAAAATTAATATACTTATTTTATGTGAATGTGAGAGATGCATATTATAATTATTTGTTTAGTTTTGTTGTATTCTTATTAATTATATATAATGTTTTTTTTAAATCCAAAGAATATTAAAAAAGTAAAATAATCGTATAAATATGTTATGAAACGTAAAAAATTACCTTCATGCTGGGGAATCCAATTCCAACAACGAAATTGGCCATCCAATTGACTAGTACAGCTATCGCCATAGCGCTGGGTCGCGGCCCCTGCGAAAACAGTTCGGCTGTGATCATCCAAGGGATGGAGCCAGGGCCGACGGCGAAGAACACGACGAAGCTGAGGGTGGACACCACCGACAGGTAGCTCATCCAGTCTATCATTTCCTGTACATAGCCAAAAAACTCCTATCAGGCGGTAGAATGTACAGTTCTTCCCCGATACGTCCAAGGGGTTTCTGCTCACACTTCTGCGTCTGATATTTGTGTGTAAGTGCATCGGCACGTGATGAATCGGGAGTATAATATTATATATGTATATATATATATATATATATATATATATATATATATATATATATATATATATATATATATATATATATATATATATATATATATATATTTATATAATATTCATATGTATATAATATTATATATGGTTTATTAATTACACAAAAGCTTTTTATTAATTGATAATAATCGTTTATGCTGCTTATACATTTAGCTATTTATTATTGGATAGAGCATAATAACGCAATAAATAAATTATAATATTAATTTAGATAATTATAATGATTTAGATTTTAACTGTTGACGTTTAAACTGTATCGCATTCAATTTATTTTAATATTGATATTTTTTAAGATAACCTTTAATGCTACAGCTTAATAAATTCATCATTATCTCAATGTTTTATTATATAAAAGTTTTTTGTATGCTTAAAATTTCAGCTTAGAATATTTTTATTCTATAAAAATGTCATGACAATCTTACTACTAATATTAAATTCAGTTATTAAAAAATTAATAATTTTATTTTTTTAAGTAAACTTTAAATTTTTATTTATTGTATTATTTTTATGTGTTTATTTATAAATACTATTTCGATTTTATGCTTTGTGTTTATTATATTATCATGATCATTTATCACATACATATTATACTTTTTTATAAGCAGCATAATTTGGTGTTTAAACAATAAGAATGTGCCTAATGCTTGTTCCTTGGAGATTTGCCTGTAAGTGAGAGATGACTATGATGACTATGTACTTATGTATACTAACAGGCAAGCCTCCGTCAAAACAATCAATTTGCATTTTTCACAAAATTGAAGTATGAGCTTATACATACATATATTACATATTCAAGTGTGATATATAACATATCGTATGTGTGTATGTGCATAACATATCCGCATACTGCGCAGAGTTGCACCTGCGCATATTATTAATGATAATAATATATAATAGATATATATTTTTTGTACGAAATTGCTTAATACAGTGTCGTTGTGTATATTTTTTTGTGTGTGGGGTGCGCTGTGTGAGTGAAAAATCCCTTTTGCACGCAGTCGGGAAAGTCGCTTTCAGGGGGGAGGGGGGACGCAAAAAAGCGGTGAAGCGATTGAATAAAAAAATAAGATAAAATATTCATAAAAAACAATACTAATATGAGTGCAGTTGAGGCTTTTGTAGACAAATATACAAATATACGTTTTGCTGTTAGAGTTTATATTTTTGATTTATGTATTAAGATTGAAAATAATATAAGCTGTTAGTGCTAAATAATATACTTATATAATATACTATTTTACACTGACGCCAGGAAGATTTAAATTGAAATATTTTAATATCAGTAGGTATATATGTAGTAAGTAAGTGAAATTGTAACAGAAAAAATATTATTGAAAGAAAAATTGATATATTGATATTATTGTATATTTTTGTTAATGACAAAATGTGCCTATTTTATATTCGGTATTCATATATGTTGAGGATGTGATTATGTCGTTATTAATAATTTATGTATTTTAGAAATATATTACATTATTATTTTATATAAGCTAAAACATATTTTTTTAACTTTGATTAATATTTACATATTTAATATTAACTTTAATTTTATTTTACATTCGGATCACGTTTATTTCAACACACATTCAGTTTTAATTAAAATTTAATCTAGATTGTTTAAATTTATCTGATAACGAATATTCACTTTGAAGTGAAAGATATTTTTTACGGCAGTGTAAGAACATATAAATATAAATGAAAAAATACGATAAGTTAGATTCGAATTGACTTGACGAGATGATGTATGACAATAACACCTAAGCAATATCTCAAAGATAAACTGGATATTTATATATAAATAAATTATTAGTATATATTGTTTATTAATATTAAAAAATAAAATAAATATAACGTCATGAGTATGGGAATGAAAAAAGGCAGTTTTGCTCAGTGATTGCAAAATAAATTAAAAATATATCATGCACATTTTTAATATGAGACATATTTCAGTATATTTACTTATGCATTATATTTTGTCTGACATACTAAACAATAACATTATGTATAACTAGCTATCGGTCCCATACTATAGTGAGGTACTGCAGCTAGTTGTGTATAATGCGTAAATAAATATATTTTTAATTGTATTTATAATATATTAAAATATAATTTATTTATATCATCGTAAGATAACATAACTTTCAAATTATTTTATCGATATCAAAAATTTATTGTCGTGAATAACGCGCATTAGTTGTAAATTTAAAGTATGAGTTATTGCGTTTATTCGACAAAAATACGAGCGAGCTAAATATATATTAGATTATCGGAATATATTTTTATATACGAAAAAATATCCCAAATTGTAAGACCTTTGTTTGAAAAATAATTTTATTCACCTTATATTTTCGAGTTATAAATATATATAATAATTTTAGAATATTATATACATATTATTTTTTCAATAAAAATACGGTATTTTTTTATTACAAATACAGTTTCAATATATAAAGATATTTGTAGAAAAAACATTATTTTTTAAGAAAAAAGATTCCAGCGCTACAAGAGAAAAATATCGATTAGTAGATATAATTATAGTGATGATTTATTTATTTTTAAGAATAATAGAAACAATGCGCCATGGTTTTATCGTAAAATTTAAAGATATTAATATGTAAGCATTACTTTACTAGCAAAATTTAGTAGTGAGCCTGTTTTTTACTGACGCTATAAATAAAACGCATCAAAATCTATAAATGCATAATAATGTAAGATTATTATATAAGTATTATTTATTTATTATTTAGAGCGTTGCCACTGACTCATCAGTGACAACGCTTTTTTCTCCTAAAATTTGAAGTAGTCTCATAATGTAAAGATTATTTTGCTAGCAACATTTATCAGTAAAGCTATTTTTACATTTGCTTGATTAAGATATATAAAAAAGACTTATCAATTAGTTGCTGGGGTTTAAAGGATTAAATAGGGCAAAGAGTCGTACAAGTATTTAATTCTTGATGTGAATTTTAATTTCAATAGCCCGTGACAAGTAATAACGAGGAGAATCGCTATCCATTTTGTATGTTAAACTAAAATATTATAGAGGTTCCGTTATATTTGAGAAATATAAATTATTTCCGTGACTAAATTGTATATGAAATACTGCTCTAGAAAAGAAATTCATATACTTAGGTTATAAAAATATTTGTAATTATGTAATTTTAATAGAATATGTGACAGGGGTTTAAGCTAATATTGAAGTATTTTTTCGATTTACTAATTATTTATTATTTATTATAAAGTATTTTAATAAAGGTTTTACAATTTTGGATCTCTTTGTATATAACGCGTCAGTAGAATCATCGCGAAAAGTCAACACGCGCAGCTTGGCGCGGGGTTGTGATGCCTGTATGGAAAAATTTTACCTTGATTAGAAATGAAATTGTGATGAAGATGGAGAATATGAACATTCCGCCGAGGCCGTAGAGGTGAAGTGTCCTGCGTCCTGTGCGGTCCATGAGTGGCAAGGAGACCAGCGTCATACCAACCATGATGGCGCCGATGCCCATCGTAGCAAACTTTGCCGATTCCTCAGTCAGGCCAGACGATGTGAATAACGAGGTTGAATAGTAAAACACCTAGTGGACAAGAGAACAGTGTATTTGTCAAATACGCGTGTGTGTACAAAATATACCTACGGTGGTAACAATACACGCGTATTGAATCTACATATTAAAAACGCAATCAAGTTTTGTTTAACTGGAATACTATTATATTATTGGTTTATTATGCTCTTAAGTGGCGTAACATCTAAGTTTGTGTGACTCTTAAGGACACATTTTATGTGTAAAATTTGATCACCAACTGAATATATATTTATCGTTAGCGCGCGGTGCTACGCTATCGATTTAATGAGTGTCAAAAGTGACAATTTGTCGTTATTAAGAATTTATTTTTGTTGTCAATTTTTAAAGTGTAAACTTATTGATCATAACCAGAATCGTACCATATATGCAGTTAACAATTAACTAATCGAATTCACATTCATCAAAACAAGTAACGTCACAGGAACAATCCAAATACATTATGTAATAAGCCGATACTGTAACTAAACGATTATCTCTGATTGCTTATTTTTATTTGTCTAAAATAAAAAAACTTTTTTAAGATATTTTTATTGCTGCATTTTCAAACGGACATTTCAGATAAAATTTTTTTCTTAACATAAATTATTATCAAAATTTAATTTGAATAATAAGAAAAAAATATTATCTTTGCAGCAGAATTCCAATTATTTTTATTAAATTTACGATAAATAAAATAAACGTATAATTGCTAAATAATTTGTAGCACCATCTATTGGATAAAATCATAGAAAATTGAAATTAGATTTTTTTTTAAAAAAGAGTGGACTTTAACTTTGCTATAATAATCAGGCTTTTATAAAGATTAGTTGAGGTGTACATTATATTAAAAATGACGATTTCTTAAATATTGCAACAAGAAATAAAAATAGTTTTGCGCAAATTTTTAAATGATAACAGTAATAAATATATATTCTATTAAGTTTTAATATTAAATATTTTAAATAGACATGCGACAAAAATAAATTACAATAATTGGAATTTTGCTACAACACAAGTGAATGTATATACACAAAGAGCTGCAACGATTGGCGAACGAATAACAGAAGGCACTGATTGTAAGGCTTGTTAAGCGTCATTACGTTATAAGATATGATAAATCAGTAATTAAATTGAAAAAACTTTTTGTTTCTCAATACAAAAAATAGTGTACTGTTATTTGTATCGTTTTGAAGCATAAATCTAAATGAGCCTTAACTAAAGGTGCGCGCAAATTCATTTAAATATTTCAACTCGTCCATTATTTTTAACAACATTATCAAAACTAAAATCACTGAGATAATAAACAGTTATTAAAAAATATGGATTTATTGTGTACTGTTATGAAATATTATAAATAATTTTTATTTGACTATCTAAACAGCGCCATTAAAATATTTTTGCAGTTCTTTCTGTTATATGATGTTTGAGGTTGACATTATTAGAATATACCACAGAGTTTGTTTTGATTTCTACATATATGCTCCAATCAAACTATAATACAGGTATCTTCTAACGATGTGAAATTTTTAATAAAAAAACAACACTTTGTATACACGCATACGTATGTGCTACGCAATTTTAATATATTAAAATAGTATTGAATTCGCATCAAGAGTAATTTTTTTAATTCGCAAAGCGGTAACTCGCTGCTATTTTGAGTGAATCAGATGTCCATCTTACTACACCTTTACTAAATTGTAAGTAGATGAATAGTTTTAGGTCGTACCGCATTGATTCCGCTTAGCTGTTGAGACAGTTGCATTACGACTCCGATCAGCAACGGAGCACGAAGGGTCGGCGAACAGAGGAGTTCCCTCATTGATATGGAAGCTTCGGCTTGTTGAGCCCTTTCTTCGGCCCTCATCTCCTCAATGTCCTCCTCCACCTATGGAAACACATTACAAAAAAATAAAATTCCAAGAGATACAATCTGGACGAACTTAAAGCACCAGCTTTAAGATAATTCAGAAGCGAGAAGTAGTTGGGTCATGTCGGAGAAAAAATCCGCTGATAGAAGCAATTTGTGTCGGACTTTTTCTCCGATGGCTAATTATGAGGATATTATAAATTACTTGGTTGTTTGCACGTAGTCGTCTTAGAGCACGTCTCGCTTCTTCTTCCCACTGTCGTGTTATGAGAAGATATCTTGGAGATTCTGGACAAGCTGGGAGCAAAACTAACTGCAACACTGCAGGGCATATTGCTAGACCTAAGCAAACACATGTGATGGTTTTTGAATTGTTTAGTCATTCAGTTGTCTAAAGCAGATGATTATTATAGCAATGCGGGATTTTTTTTCTTTAGTTTTGAAGTGGCACTCACCTAGCAACAGAGGCCATCCGTCGTCAGTGCCCAATATTTGTTCAATTCCAAGCACTTGACTCAAGAGGAGGCCAACAGTGACGGCCAGTTGGTTCACTGTACCTAAGCCTCCTCGCAAATTTAAAGGGGCTATTTCTGATATATACATTGGCACCAAAGATGTATTTAATCCTGTAAGAACAGTCAGTTTTAAGACACCAGACTCGAGTGGAGCAAATGACCAATTTCAGAATGGGCGACGTTTGCTAATAAAATATGCCGCTAGCATGCAAAATAATAAAGCAATTTTGAATATGTGTTAAACGTCTCCACGTCTTATATTATACAGTAATATATTAAAATCATGCCAAAATATCTAGTTTTTGTTAATACTGCATGCTAGGAATCAACGTTATAATAAAATCGCTTTTTATTTTTTATTTAAGTTAAGTCTACATATTTTCCATAAGTATAATTATTTCATATGTTATATTTATATAATAAAATATTTCTACTTATAATAACAATTTGGCCTGGGTATAGAAATATAATGACACATTAATGTGAAGTATATTGATAATGACTTAATCATAAATATCAATCATGTGATGTTAGAATATATATATATATATATATATTGCAGGGTTTTTAAAAATGTAACGTTTTCCTTTCTAGGGAGGTATGGACAGATTCGTATTAAAGCGGAGATAAGTTTATAGGTATTATTTACATAGAAAACACGCTGCTGAAATATCTAAGTCAAATTGTAAAATATAGGCTGATATTTTAGATCAAATTAAAAAGTAACTCTGAACTTTAATTTGTGGAAAGTGGCGATGGAGCTTAGTATAGCCAACTCTTGATCACTGTGTTATTGATAGTTGCAAATGATATACATATAAATACGGTTTTGGCAAATGCAGTTTTAGTACAGTGATGTATTTCTATTGCTTATTTTAGAGTTGAAAATACTGAAATGGTGTGAGTTTTACAGCATACATTAAAATGGATAAAAGTAGTTGAAGACCTACATTTAAAAAATAACCCTCTTCTTTTATATAAAAACATCTCATAAGTGATGCATTAGTGACTATATTATTTTTAGGGATAATAGGAATTGATAAACGGAAATAGTTAAACGTCATTTATAAGTCTGGAAAATATGTAAATATTGTGGACTCAAAATAAACAAAAAAATTGCATCATTTTTTTGGTTAGAACTATAAAGTGTCCATTGTGAATAATTTTATTATTGATAAAATTAAATAATTACCGCAGTTAACGCCAATTATAAAACGGCCGAAGAAAAGCATTTCATAAGAATGTGAAATTTTGGTGAAGCCCATTAGACAGGCTCCTCCAATGCCTAAAACGTTATTGAGCAGTAATCCTCCTTTCCTGAACATAAAACATATTATTTTTGTGATGGAAAAAAATTAAAGAAAAAAAATACGCCTACCTGCCAAACCGATTGGCAATCATTCCACCCGAGAAACCTCCCAGCATTCCACCTATAGCAAATATGCTAACCGCTACGGAATATAGTTGTTTCACAGAGTCCTCGGGAATGTCTTTTCCGTATCGATCTTTATAAACGTCCTTCATGAAATTTTCAATATTCTAAAACGATTATTTTAGTTATTTATTTGTTTATTTTGATAATTCGTGAATGTGATTTAGTTAACTACCAGTTCTGGTGCGTTGATAACTCCCGTGTTGTATCCGAATTGCAACATTCCAAGTACAGCCGCCAGTATTGCATACGATAAGAAAAACGTAAGACCCTAAAATTTTAAAGTAACTAAAGCGCTTCGGTGGTAAATTTCAAACTATTATGGTCCAACACTTTACCTGTTCGAGGAGTCGCAGTTTACGCCGATGAGAGTGCTCTTCGAGACGGTCGACATACTCTCTCAATTCTTCGATTTCTTCCTTTACGGCTTGAACAGTGTCTAATTCGTGTTTTATAGCTACCATATCCCTTTTAACCTGTCGTAAAACATGGCTTGATAATTTCTTGTAAAGACGTTTAAAAATAAAACTTCTTTAAATTGACTTAAATAAAATAAGTTACTATAATTACGTCGACTATTCCAGACAGATTGGTATTAACAAATAATAGCTAAGTGAAATTAGGACTAAAAAAAAGTTAATATACCAATTCAAAATTGCTTTTGAGATTAAAATAATATTTGTAATGCTTTTAGAACACTCATAATCGTTTTTAACAATCACAATGAATTGTGTCTACATTTTTTTCGACACCCAACGCGTGAGTTTTTATAAGCGATAATTACATAAAATTGTCCACAAAGTTAATCGATAACTAAACGCCTATCAATATATTCAAGAGATTGAGAATTGAGATGGATTTTTTAATCCCACACTGAAAGCACAATTTCACCGCAGGTCTGTAAGCCGTATTTTTGCATTGAAAAGAGTAAGCTATTTATTTTTCCCAAAATCGATTTTGTGTTATTTTTACAAAATACTATAATAAAATGGCACTTCATAAATAAAATTGATACTTTCTTTAAAATAATATTTTTTTCATTACGTTAGTCATATATATAAAACAGTTTATTTAACTTACTCTTAAGCACATGTCGTAAAGACAGATAAAGTAAATTTATAGTGTATATGTGAATAATGTTGCTAAAAATATAAAATTGATATAATGTATGTTCTTACAATATTTTTGTTAATTCTTTATTGCACTGTTGAATGTAATAGTTTTCAGTTTAAAAAAGCTTACGAAATGCTATTTACTGCGAATTCTATTACATTTAATATAAAAATGTAAATATCGCAACAGAAATTATAAAAAAATATTGAAAATATTGCTTGCCAGAGAACTAAATTATTTAGTTTTGATTTAATAATTATGTTGCTAATAATAAAATTGTAATTTAATCCAGAACAATGCTTCAATTTGATGTAAATAAAAATAATTTATATAGTAAATCTAATCAATAAACAAATATTCGGATAAGTATAGCTATAGGTCTGCTGCTTTTGATTTAGTACACCTTTTTATAATCTGTGAAACATTAACAGAGGAAAATTAAACGTGGTTTATATTTAAAACTCTCCCAAAAAAGTCAATGATCTATTTTTTATAGATTATCACTTATATATTAATATAAGTTAAGCTAGATACATATTTTAGATAATGTGTTATTTTGAGCTGTGTCATGAACTAGCTAATTATGAAAACATATTTTTTTAATAGCATCCTCTTTTTCTATAAATTATTTTTATTATTGAAAATATTGTTACTTTATTGTTAAAAATATAAGTAGCGTTGCTCTTAGATGTCAAGAGATATATAACTGATAAGTCACGGGTGCGGAATTTAAAACATGTTTTTTTAATTATATCATTTTGCAGCCGTAATTTAATGGCAGCCTTGCACTAGAGAACGCCTTTAAGTGGACACTTCTGGTTAATTTTTAATGCTGTACTGCTCACTTTTATTATTTTCCTATGTGCGTACTCAACATGGTTTCCCGGAAAATTCCCTGATAGAATCGTGTAACTGGAAACCTTTCAGCATAGTCTATACTAAAGTTTCATTGAAATCCGTTGAGTTCATTTCTGAATTTAAGAATATATTTAATAAAAATATTTAGAAAATCTTAAATCTTATTTTCTGCTGATAAACTTGCTTGCAATGAAGTCATATAACCTACCCTATAATCTGTATTGATTCATTGAAATAAACTTGGTACATTTAATTATTAATTTAGTAACTTTCTGTAGTAATCGTCACTTGTATTAAAACGGTTCTCATGTATCGTTAAACGTTAGTATGATATAATATAAAATAAAATAGATATTTCTGGTCAGATCTACAAACGTTCTAATTTCATAACAAAAATAACATACTTGTATAAGTTATTACTTTTAATAATAATTGTTAACGAGCTATTCATACAAACAAATCTTTTAATAGATTTTTTTTAACTGTCGCCTAATTTGTTTTACAATATTGGCATATTTTAATATTTTCATAAAGTAAAAATGTCATTTTACAGAATATATATAAAGTCTTGATAAGAGTTATAAATAAAGTTTTAATTTGTCCAGAAGTACTGCTTTAATAGGTCAAATATCTAAAAAAAAAATCGCACTGCAAGACTATTTGATCTTTTTACAATAGTTGTATATTTACTTTTGGTGTAATCTAATATTTATATTTGAATTAAAACTATTGTAACATAAAAGGTACTCCAATGCATAACTATGGTCAAAAATAATACATACTATAAATATAGTTTTTTTTATAAAATATCAAAATGATTATATACGAACCAAACCAGCTAACACTATATCAATGTACTATCAGTGCCAAGCGTATAAAATATTTTTCGTAGACGTTATTTACGTGTAGAGAGAAACTCCATAAGTGATTTCGAGATTTATTGGAATTTTTTAGTCAACTTGTTCGTACTGAGATCGTAAGTATAATCTGATGGCGACAAAAGACTAGAGAGTAGACAGTTGACGGAAGCCGATCTCCATATAGAATTCAAATCATTTATATATTTGACAAAAAAGGAGAAGAACTGAGAGCCTAGATTTTGAGCCTTTAGAAACTCCCAAAAAAATGAAATATTATTTTAACCATCGGCAGCCATAGGTGTTTACAATCTCTCCAATAGCTTGAGAGTAACCGAATTAGTCCGACAACTAATAATTCATGACAAACTTTGTCAAAGGCCTTCTCTAAATTCGTATAAACGACGTCTTCTTGTATTTCCGCATTAAGAGATTTAGTCATTGTTTTGGTAAGAGACACAAGGTTAGTAACAGTGAAACGGGCGAAAATAATCCTTGCTTTTGATCCAACAAAATGTATCTATGGACAAGTATCTCGAATAATTAAGAAGCTGACATAATTGCGACTGGTCTATATTTATTGATATACAATTTGTCACCCTTTTTATAAATTTAATGTGATACAAAGCAACACATGTGTATATAATTGGTATATAAAAAACAACATAATACGGTAAAACATTATATAGAAAAAAGTTGATCATATAAAATTAATGCTAGTTTATATCGATTATTTTACTTAAAAGTTTTGGGGAGCTTATTTTTTTTAAACATAAACCCAAATTATACCGTCTTTTGAACTTTTCTCGTTTTAGTCTTTTCTTGTTTGAGCAAATTTTATAGTTCAATAAGGGTAATTCCTACATTAAATATTTTTTATTAAAATATATTTATATTTTATATAAATTATCCATTTAATATAAGGATTATAATATTACATTTCATACTTATATTTATGGATATTTTTAAATAGTAAAAGATTTCAAATTTTCAGATGACCACTCTATGTAGAATAATCGATCTAATAATACTAAATCCTACACTCAATTTCATAAAACACAAAATAACGACAGATATCTTAATAAAAGCAATACTTTTATATCGTAGAGTTAAATTTCATGAGTTGTGCATATTTTAATTTGTGTACGCTTTTTTTTGTTATGCATTTTTTATAATTTGAAGTACATTGTGAATTAGAAAAGTTACATAAAAGGTTTGTAATTTTCAACTATTGTAAAATTAATAAGAGGAATACAAATACCCTACAAAATTTACTTTATCTGACTTATAATTTCGATAGGAGCTTTATATCGAAAATATGTAAAGCCCCAGATTTTTTTGCGCTGGTAAATAATATGCGAAATATGCAATTTGACAGTTACAAATAGGTTAAAATGAATGTAAAGAAAATTTGAGTATTTACCTCTGAGACCTCAGACTGGCAGGACTCGACGCTTTTGGTGAGCTCCTGTAACTGTGTGCGGATTTCGCAGAGGGCGACCGTGGTCTCTAGTTGCCGGTCGCCCCTCTGCAACTCGTCCAGCTTGGCGGACAGGTTCATGCTCATCACGCTCACCTGCCTCTGCAGGCTGTACCAAAAAAAACACACATATACACATCCTAAGCGTCCGCCCCAACGGCACACACACCAAAAAATATTTGCACCGCCGTAAGGGGTGGGACCCATCGACCACCTACATCCTGATTCCGCTCAATACAAACGCATGCCAAATCGTGTGTGATCAATAAACAGTAAACATTCTAGTACTTATATATAATATAAATTCATTACATGGAATCGGATATAGATGCAATGCACACACACTTATGCATATATTCATACAAGGCTACCAAAATCATATCAATTTAATAAAAAAAATACGATCTTCGATATTGTTTTCTTTTACTTTGATATGGTAACATTATAAATAGTATACTGTATACAGAGTAACCCAAAAATATGTATACATAATTTAAGAGAGACTGTTTATGAATAACATTAAAATTGTACACAGACAAACATAGAAGCTTTCGACTATTAAAAGGAGAGATGCTACGATATCTTAGATAGCAAAGATTTAAATATTTTTTTTCTATCTTGAATAAATTATGATGAAGAAAACAAAAATAGGAATCTTGATGAACAAAAATGCAATGATAAACCTTTCACAACATCTAACAAGATTCTTATAAAAACGATGCAATCGAGAGGAATACTATGAACATATCAGCGTGCCAATAATTGTGCTCTAGATCGAGGACATGTGTCTGAAAAAGATACAACACCGTACAACAATATTTTGCACCTTAATTTAAGCTATTGAGTATCTATCTTTCATTTATTTTTCCCAATAATATAACAATAAAAAATATATTTTGTAATGAAAATAGCTACAAAAGTATTGCTTAGCATATGTTTAGTATACTCCTGTTGCTAAACTTTCGATAGTAAATATATTTATTTTTAAGGTTTATTTAATTATTTTTACAGCTACATGTATCTATCCATTATTTTAAAAATTCATTGCTTTTAATAACCGTTTTTTAAAAAAAAAACATAATACTACTTTGATGTAATATAAATTTTAACATTTAATAAAATCGTTTAAAAATCAAAATGATGCGTAAAAAAATAATTAATAACATATATTTAATCAGCAAAAAGCAAATCATAATATGAAGTTATCATGTTCCAGCAGTATAATACCTATTAAACATTAAAAAAATTATAATAATAACTATTATATATACTAATAAAATAAACTATTTTGTAGACATCTTTTATAAATAAAATATCAACAAACAAACAATTAAAGGATTTATTTTGAAGCAAAATATAATAGATGTATTATTTAAAATATTTAAAAATTTTGTATTTCTTTGAAAAATGTCAAAACTTTTAATAAACATGTACCTGTTAGATAAAAAATGAATATATAATATATATACACATATATTTCACATGTTAAAGTTGTGCATGTATTTTTGGGTTACCCTGTATTATATTAATAGATATTTGTAATAGGAAGAAGCCCTAAATTCTCAAATAAATACGTGCAACACCGCTTAAATAATTTTTCATATAAAACACCTGTTTTAAAATTGTATTATAATATGATTAAAATATAAATATATTCATATAGAGCATTCAAATATTTAACTACCTTGTATATATGTATAAATAATATATATTATATATATTTATATATGTGTGTGAATATTATTAAATAGTAAAACGAGGGATCTTTCATGAAAATATATATTATTGTATAATATAATACGTAAATGATGTTGAAAGTATGAAGGTGTGCACAGTCACAGCAGTTCAGTGATATATAATATATGTAAGTATTATACATTCCTATATGTAATATACATACATACATATATAATATAAATATACATACATATAATTATATATTAGGCGGTCTAAAAAATTTGTTCTTAAACATTGATCTTAAAAAAGGCATGCATGATATATCCAATAAGATGATTCTTTTCAAGGTAAATAGTATGGGTTTGCATAATAGAAGATCTTATTTAAAAAAAAAACATATTTTTTTGTATAACTCTCAAAACATTCAATAAGTTTGAAAGAAACCTTTGTATTAAAAGGAAACTTGGGGTATATAAGGCATGCAATAAATAACCGGCATACTTTAATTTTTTAATGAGAAATACTTGTAAAATTTGCCATTATTACATTTAAGAAATACATTTTGCATCTTAAATTTTAGAATTTATTGTTTTAAAATATGTATTTTGTAGAGAGATTTTTAAGCTAAAAATTAAAAAAGAGATACAGTAAAATTGCTACATTTTTTAATACAACATATTATTTTTACTGTTGTGTTTATTTATCTTTACTCTATAAAATATATTATTGTATTCAATTAGGAAAATACTGTGACTTTTCTGCTTTTAAAATAATTACAAAATACATTATATAATATGTGACATAATAATTATGAAATATTGAAAATAATAAAGACGTTAATTTAAAAGTGAGACATTGAAAATATATATAGGCAACAGATTTGGAATCAGCGGGTAATTTCATATTGAATCAAGCTTATTTTTATGGCAATCCTTAATTTATGATTTCACAATGTGCCACGTGTTTTCAATTTATTTTAAACATTAAATGTATATTTTAGCATATTTTCAATAGGCGTATAATAAAAATATATTTTATTTAAGGGTCACTATATTGTGCAAATGTGATCTTTAAGAAATTTTTTTGTGATATTTTATGTTTTAATTTGCGTTTAATTTTGTCAAAAACTCGGCAGCACGCAATTGGCGGCAATTGAAAAATTAAAAGCGCTCCTGGTGTTATAGCTATGACTAAGTTGATTAGAGTGGCATCATCGTTTTAAATATAACTGAGGGTCAGTGTGACAGTAAGTGTGACGGTAAGTGATGGACGATTATAAAATAATATATTTTGATGGTTTAACGAAAAATAGCCAATAAAAAGACTTAAACGTCTATCTAAATAATACAGTTACTTTTCTAGACCTATGCAACGAAGTGTCTGATAGAATTTATTAAAAATCCTTAAGATCTGGTGCCTTAAATTAGTAAATAACTTTTTGATTATTCTTGTTAGATCGATGGCCTTAAGTGTCAATTATTTATGATTATTAACTTAATTAAAATAAATAAATATTAGGATTTTCTAGATTTATTTGGTTATTTTCGATTGTCTATTGACTACCTCCACAAATACCTCATATACTATTTTAAAATAAGCGTGTTTGTATTTGTGCAAATACTTGTGTATCTATCTAATTATGTAGTTATTTTTAATATAATAAGTTAGTAAAAAGCTTTGCTGAATATCTATTCAAAACGGTGAACCAATTAAGACATAAACGAAAACCATGCTGCTGGTTCACTTAGCTGGTGCAGAAATAAATATTTTGTCATAGTGATTTCTATACATTTATAAATTTTAGGAAACAGATAAGCTTTTAGTGAAAATCTTAAAATTCAATATACACTCATCCCATGATTTATTCGGTAGATGCGTTCTAGGAAATATCACGTAAATCGAGGCATAAAACGAAATTTGTTATGAAACGATCGAATAGTATTCACGTGTAGTATAATTTACAAAGGAAACAAGCAAAATCTTCAGTGTAGAAGTTAGTACGTTAACTAATGCATTTGTACATAGCTGCGTTACACGTGCGGAATCAAATATATTTGGAGTATTTATAAAAAATAGTTTTTTACCGCTTAAAAGTGAAACCGTGTAATTCGAGAGATAAGTGTGTATAAAAAACAAGAATATTTACTCTACAACCTTATAATATAATGTCAGGAATGACTAGAATCAGACTAGCTCAGATTGCCTTATTTGCGATCAGGAGCTGAATTTTTACATTCTTTGAATTGATCCCGGTGGGAGGAGATCGAGCTTAGCTTATTTCCGTTAAAGCAAAATTTGTAAAAGGTATGTTTCATCTTAGTCAAGGACAGTTGTAACACGCGTGGACGCGTGGGAAGTGCTCAATTACATTTTGTCAAAACATAATTTAGGTTTCTGAGGTTGCTTTTTCTGAATACCCATCCGCACATATTTTAATCTTATAATTGGTTAGTTGATGAATTGTCATTATCATTATATGTTAATTTAACTTGATTGTAAAAGCTGGGTGATCTTAATGAATAATTAAGTAATCATTTCTTATGCCATAACAATAAGGTATGTTTGTATATAATGATTCTAGCATACCGCTGCGATAATTATACACGCGATCTCTCTCAATTTGAATACATATTTACACTAAGGCCATCGATATGTATATGTCTAATGTTGGTTAATTTAGCGGTAAAGTTATACACTGATTATTTTTTATTGAATAATTAAAATCAATATTTACAACCAGTTTTACTGACCTTAGTAACATTCATGGCAAGTTATTTTTTGTAAGATCTTCTATTGAAAAAATGCAAACAAATAATAAACACAAATAAAACACAATGACAAGAGTCAACAAACATACTTTTTAGTCAGCCCATTATACTGAATATATGTATATAATATGAGATAAATGATAAGTAAACTAAAAAGCGTTAGATACCTTGGGTGGCAGAATACCATTGCAGCATCCCTAAGCCCTAAAAATCCACGCTCTTTATTAGATAGATTTTCGTTTCGTTTTTGTTTTGTATTTTTATTTTATTGTATTAATTTTGCTTATTCACAATAATCGATGCTTTTGGTATCGTATGTCGTCACTCTTGGTGGGCTTGTCAGCTTTCCCGCTTAGAGGACTATGATTCTCCTCCGAGGCTCCTCGGTCCACCTAGTTCGGAAACATAGGGCACTCAGTCACCTTCAGGCGGATTTAGGAGGATGTCATTTCACAAATTAACCGGCAGTACCGTAACTAAAGTCGACGACGATTGGCATGTCCCGTTCTGAATGAATCTAGGTCGGTTTACAAAGTTTACTAAAAATACGACAAGCGTAGTTACGGTACTGGCAAATATAAATTTAGATACGAATGAGCCAATTGGGGTGCGTGTGTGCAGAGTTTTTTTTCAAATTCCAAAAAAGACGCGGTTCTAAATAGTTTTAAAAAGACCGATTCAACCGCATGAGCTAAGCCTAGTACTGTATAAGTGTATGAGAACAAGAGTTATTATTAATAAATTAAAAAAATATTTGTTACGGATCTCTGTTGCTCGTTTAATAATTATCATGACGTTTTGCACTAATTTCGATTATTTTGATTTATACTTTTCCAGTAAATAGCCAATTTTATATCTTATACTAAACATTGTGAGATGAAAATACAAATGGTACTTCGTAAATTCGCGTTCCTATACCTGAAGGTAGGTAATATCATTTAGGGGGAAACGTCGTGAATAATATAATACACAACAATCAACAAAGAAAATCCGTATAAAAATAAATAAATGAATATATAATATTATATATACACATATGATATACATATATGAAGTGAATTCGATGAGTTTACGACAGCTAAAGCAATTGCCTTTTTTCAGGTAATATTGTTTTCAATTTTTTGAAAGAGTCATATATTACACTTTATTCATAAAGTATTTTGCTTAAGCAGCGTGTATATAAAATATATGTATAAACATATTAACCATATATATAATTTTTATGAATATATATACAGATAACTCAAAATTTCAATCATAATATTTTTATAAACCTAAATATCAACAAAAAAATATAGAAACGTTCTCCTTCATATCATTATTTCAATAAACTTTGTAGCCATTTTTAATAACTTTATTTTGAGCTATCTTGTATACATTAGTAATGTATGTATTTTTAAATTGGTATTTATTTATGTACGTACATATATATCTATACAAATTAAAAAAAAAATATGGTAATTTAAAATAAAGTTGCCCATTTCATTTTCAATATAAAAATTGAAGATGACATTCGGAATATATTAAATTTGCCGTATGCATGTGTCTTATTTATTGCTAAAATTGAATACGCTTTTCTAGCTAAATTATAGTATATATTATAATAGTAACTAGTTAAATAAATCGGCAACAATATTTTAACACACCCTAGGTCAGAACATAATATATGTAATATATCATTATAATACCTTTTCATGTAATCCAAACATTTACATACGCGACTTATTATTATAATATAAATTAATTTTAACTCTCACTCACACACGTAGTAAAAGAAAAGTATTGTTTTTAAATGTAACAGTGTTAAAGTTATATTAATGTGCACAAAATATATTAATCTTATGAGTACTGGTATACATATATAGATTTAAAATTTAGATGTTGTATTTAACTACCTTAAACACATACCACTATATTATACATATATGATGACCCAAATATAGGTATTATAAATGTTGATATATAGTAACTTTTAAATCAATATTGATATGATTTAATATATTTATAGCAAATTATAATATATATTTTTTATATGCACAGAAAATAAATTTTTTGCTCATAAAAAACTGTTAAATTCACAATTGATTTAAATTATTTATTTACATTATTAAAAAGGGTTTAAATGCTTAATTAAAATTATTTCATATTTATTATAAAAAAATGGTAAGTAATTTAAATCTACTTTCGTTTTTATCTGTTGGAATTATATAATATTATTTCATGACACATATTTTTTAATGCTCTGCCTATTTTCACTATATTTTTTAAGTAAGATATAATTGAAAAATAATTATGCAAATTTCTCTCGTCCGTAAAATTAAGTGTTCACGAAATATCAACTTTTAAAATATTATGTATTCTGTATTTCTTCTAACGAAATACCTTGAAACCATTGTAAGAATATTTTAATGGATGATGGTAATAAAATTTAATCAGTCAGATATTATGTCACATGTGCACTTTGGGAGGGCTTATATTATGTATACATACAATAAGGAAGTTAAAATATTTTTAGATCATGATCAACACTGAACCAACTTTATGCTACTAATATATAATGTAATAATACGTTAAGACGTTCTTATTTAAAGCTGTCATTAGTTATATTACATTTTTTTATATAAAAAGATGCTGTTATTATTATATTTCATGATATTTGTATACTTTTGTATTACTTGCAATTAAATTATTATTAATATTTTTTAGTATTTTCATATAAATCAGCTTATGTTATTGTGGTAACAAAAAATCAAATTTGTCATACAGTGTGATCATTTTTTCAAAACAGTGTTTTTTGGCAATTTTTTGCGTTTTATGTATTTATTATCAAAGTAGTGATGTCCCCTTAAATTCATAAATTTATATATGTTTTATTAATAGAGCTTCGGCGTTACAAAAATATTATATTATGAGGGCTATGTATTTTTCTCAAAAAATATTAACACTACCTTATAACATTACTGTGGTAAATCATCTTTTTTAATTTTAAATATTTTACAGCTGAAAATTCGCGTCAGCGCAGTGACAAGGGTGAGGCGAGTGAAGTTCTTGCCTCAGGCACATGAAGCATGAAGCTGAGGGCCTAGAAAACAAAAATGACCAAACCTAATTTCGCAAGTTAGTGAGTAGTATTTTATGATTGAAATAAATAAAATGTAGCGGAACACGAAAAACAACCAAACACTAAACAAACATGGCGGAAAATGCTGTGATAATCTTTAACAATGAAATCAGACAAGCTCAACTTATTATTCTATTTTAACAATTGTTTTGATGATACTATACTTAAAAGTTTTCGGAAGATACAGATGAAGTTTTGAGAATATCTTGATGGCAATCAGCAGTTCGAGTATGTAAATATGTTTTTTACATTATTTCTCGTTGTCTCCTCATAATTATCGTTTGGCTGAATTATTAAACATTCTGCTTCAATTTTTAATGGTTGTTTTAAAGAAAGATCGGTGCATAAAAAAATATGATGTTTGAAATTGTTTCTCTGAATATTTATATATGTATATAAATAAGCTAGCAAATGTAACTAATCTATAATTGAGAAGTTTCAGGTTTCTTGACATTTATTTATTAATAAAGAAGCAAATTCGCCAGAATAATAAATTATATTTAGACTTCTACAGGCTTAAATAAAATGATTTGGAATAACTATTTTTAGTTGTAAAGATACATAGAAACAGAAAAATACCTCAACCGCACTAAATGGAGCTTGTCTTATACACGAATTCAATTCGATTGGCAATCCTAAATTTAGGGTAAGCAAGCGTTTTGTTTTCAGTTATATTGAATTATTAATTATTTGATAATATGCGATGTTATTTGATCTGTCAGCACAAGTTTCATAAATGTCCATCACATTCAATTGACCATAAGTGAATTCCTGTCACATTGGACGTCTATACTTGTATTAATACTCTGGGCTAATGATAAATTAAGGTCACTTGAAATGAATTATTAGGATTTGATAAATAAATAACATATTTACTTCAAATGTGACTGTCATTATCACTGCCTCAATCCCACTTTCTGCAATAGATACAAGTAACAGCGTTCCATTGCTTAGTTTTGATAAATCCAAATTTTCAAGCAGCAAGCAACCTTGAGGGGTATTTTATTATTTTATATATTACACTTAGATACAGAAAATTATACTATTTTTTGTCTTATTAATTACGTATGATATAACACTTAAATTTAGTAAATTATTTATACTATAATGTTTTAGAGTTAAGCTGCTGATAATGGGCTTAATACCAATATATTTAAAATTATGGAAAAAAATTCATGCTTGTATATTATCTATAAAAATATATTTAAATGTCGGTGTAGAACTATGATTAACATTTTTTTATATATTTATGATAGTTTCACCAATAATTTGATTTTTTGGGGACATCACTAGTTTGAGTAGATAATTTATACCTCTGTTGTATGTTATTCATGTGAAGTATGATTGCTGAATGTGATGTTAAACGCGTTCATATGATTAAACATAAAATTAATATTATAATGATATAATTCATAAGTAAAACGACCTAGGAAAAAAATCGTAGCTGTTGAAATAATAAACGCACGGATACAAATTATATAAAAAAATTATATAGGCTTAGTAATTGTTCACATAGGAAGATTCTACACAGTTTCTTGTAAACATCTTTGGTGTGGACAAAGCAAAAGAGCACGTAACTTTCTCAATTATTAATAAAATAGTATTAATATCAGAATATATTTATAGCTCTAAAGGTGAAAGTGATGTGTTCTTTGGCTCCATTGCATTTTTTTGGGAAATCGAAAAAGTCACTGCAACTAATGAACATGGGCCTAATAGTAAGACGACACTGTCCTGATAGTGGTCTATGATGAAATATCGTATAGTAAGCGTCTAAGAAAGATATTGGCAAATGTATATAGGTATATATTTGTATATATATACTTATTAAAAAAAAAATTTTACCTAAGAAGCAGCTCCCTGAGAGTGGCTTCGTCTTCTTCTTGCGTCGCATGTCGGGTCAGCTTGCCGCCGCCCTCTCCAACAACATTATCTGGAACAACTGTAAGAAACAATATATGTCATAAATTGAGTCCCTCATTGAGTGAAAATTTCAGAAAACTAAATTCTTTTTAAAACATTTTTATTATATTATTTGTATATTAACTAAAACGTATTTTCAACACCCGAATTTCAAAATGGCTATTAGTACTATGATAAAGCTTTTCATAATTCTAATAATATTTACATAATACAATCGAATATCATTAGTCTCAAGAAAATATTTCCGGTAAGATTAATACGACGAAAAATTACAGGGAATTTTTTAAAATAACTCTTAAGAAGCACATGCAATTTAAAGTGGAATCAGCTACCCTTGTTTTTTTTTATAGGAAATTTTGTTCAAAAAGAGTTTGTTGAACGAAACTTGCAAGTGTGCGTACGTACATACATAGTGAAAATTATTACTTAGGAATAGATAACTGGATAATCATTAAAAAGAACAAACTTTAACTTTATGATGATTTGTTATAATTGATACGTTTAATGAAGAGACCAAAACGGATCGATCTACATTGATTGACTACAGAGCACCGAGTTACAAAGGAATTTCGTGCTCCCGTATTTATATCCGAATCACAGATATACAAAACCTTTTTGGATTATTGAAAAACCAAGATAAAAATTCGCCGACAAGCAAATTTTATTGCGTAACTCTGTGAAAAGCCCCCATTGGTTTTTTTAGTAATTAATGTAGTTCTTTGAGCATTAAAGTAAATATAAGGTCGATTAGATTAGTTGAGAAAATCGTCAATAATTTTTTGCTATTCAAAGCTTTCAAGAAAGCATGCATATATTTTTAAATATCTGACACGGTCTCGCCCTATATTATGCAGTGGTAGCCGCTGTTAAACATTTTAAAATATTCGCACAAAATTAATTTTGCACTCTATGAAAACTCTCGAAAAATGAGAATTTTTAATTTGCCATTTGTCTCGAAAAAAAACTAGTTATTACTGTTTGAGTTTAATGGCAATATAATTACTAAAATATGTTTAAATTAAATTAACATTTTATCTCATAGGCAATTAAATGTACTAAATTAAAAAACACAAGCAAGTACATAATAGTAAAAACTCGCAAAAAAAATTCGCCTCTACCTAAAAATAATAAACAAGAAAAATGCCTAAAATAGAGGGCAAAGTTCTAAATTTACTAAATATGACACTAAAATCTAAATAGCTTGCCACCCTCTGAGTATAAGACTGTCGAATCAGAACATTAATAACATAAAAAATATTTATAACAGGGTTTCGAATCAGAACTAAACTGAAAACCAAAAAAAAAAACGTTATTTTGGTCGGAACAAAAACTGAAAAAAAGTCGTTCCATTTTGGTTTGCTATTAATTTAATTAAAATAAAATTGCAAAAAGAAATAAAATGTTTTGCAGATATTTTATGTAATAAATAATCGATATTAGAAAGTGGTAGTATATCAAATTTTACTTACAAAATCACAAAAAGTGCAAGTTGTGCAATATTTGAAAAATATTTGGAACAAATTACAATTTTTAGAGAAATTAATTATAATCATAATTATCAAGTGAAACGTCCGATAGAAGGTAGATGATATAAAGGACTTTTATAAGTAAAGAATTGGCAATAGAAACACATAGATTGCCTGTTTTTAAAAATTAAGATATTTAATTTATATTAAATAACTTTAACCACGTACAAAGATTAGACGGAAAAAAACATATTTTATAATTTTTGCAAAGAATAAAAATATTTTATTCTTATTTATACAAAATTGCAATGGTGGTTCTAGGAGCTATAGCAACACATGGTATAAAGTTTATTTTACGAGACAATAAAAATAGTTTAAATTGAAATACATTGGAAGATATTTTAATAATAAGTGGTAACTTTAATATTTTTTCAGAATAAATAAATATACTCGAAAATGCAAAAAATGTCAACCGTGAATATACAAATTTGTTTGGTTTACAAATGTTTCTTTAATAAATAATAATATTATCATATATTAAATGTTTCTTTAATAAATAATATTATTATCATATATTACATACTTTTACTTTTAATTAACCTCTCAATAGAAGGAATAACATGTCTTAAATTTTAATCCCTTAGAGCTGTACCAAAAACCGAAAACCAAAAATACCGTTAGTTTATCTGGAACGAAAACCGGAACTGAACTGATAATTAAAATACTAATTATATAATAACGTATATTTAATATCTTCTTATTGTAAACTAATAGTAGTTTTAAACTGGCGGCTACATGTTAATACAAACAATAAGAATTTAATTTAATTGACACGGTGAGATAATGGATAACTCATTAATGGAAAAAAATAGGCACTATCCAAATCTTACAAATTGTTTACTTTTTAAAAAAATTGCAGAAAAGAATTAATAAGTCACAATTGCAACTAAGTCGCTGTCGAGGTGAAACGTAAAATAAACGAACTCTATTAAGAACTATGTTCAACGCTCCAACGCTAAAGCTCCACCGTTGGATGGTCGTCCATATAAAAACAAACGCAGAGAGAAGGACTAATCCGAATTGAGTCCGCCAATGTGGCTTTACACTTGGCTGCTCGTATCTTACACTGCAGCGGGTCCAGCAAGTGAGATTTGTTCTTAGACGTTCTGTCTTTATCTTATAAAACAGTCAAACCCCGCAGAAGACCGTCGGGACTCTGCTCCCAACCAATCAAGCCAACTACAGGAGGCATACTCTACAGAATGGCACATAGAGGGCCTGTTTACACACACAAAGAGCCTGCGTCACTACGCCTACGCCTTCTAGTGATTGCAGCTTTATATACCGTGTCTGCATGAGTGCACACGTTTTATATTTAAGGTCAGAGTAGCATAAGGTTTGTAATGTCTAGATTTGTTACTTGGAGGCCACGGGTTCATGCCTCTACAAAAGACTAAAAATTGAATTTAATAAAATGCGCTCTTAATAAAAACTGGCCCTAGCTGCAAAGTGAAATATAATAATTGTAAATTATCATACGCATAATAATTTTAATTTAATTATATAGATATCACTGATTTACAAGTCACTAGTTAATACTGATTAACCCCGTTATAACACATTGGGCTTACGCATGTCATATTGCTATATGAGATTTAAAAATGTAGGATGTCAGCGCTTAAGAGGGCTCCTGTTATACTAGCCATACAGCTTCTCAACAAGCTAGCTAAACGCAAGAATATTTTAGCAATAGCTACGAAGAGTTAAACAAATTTATTTAGGATAATACTCATATATTAATGGTGTGCACTAAAGTCGTTTGTTTTAATATTTGAAAAATAAATCTGTTGAAAAGCGTGTGTTTGTATAAATACATATATAAATATGAAATAGATATGATGAAAAGTATATTAAATTTTAAGTAAAACTTTTTTGGAGAAACCTATCAAGTCAGATTTATAATAATAAAAAAAAATAGCTCAAACTACGCTCTCAAGATTTCACAATTTAGGCTCGGAATATCGCACTTTGCACTTGTAATCATGCGCATAGATTCATATTCAGACTTTTTATTACCAAAATTTTAACGTGTTACTGTGAGCTAACACCATAGTAGGTGTTGTATGGAAATAAATCAAAAATGTATTGACAGTCTTAGAAACATAGAAATTATCAAAAATAATATATTATTGTATTTATGTTAGGCAATTATTTCTCATCAGATAATTATTTAAGCAATAATTTCTCATAAAATCGTGTGCGCAGTGTGTGCTTGTGTATTTCGTGAAATTAGCTAAGATTGTGGTAACCAACCCTTTAGAGGTGAAAACCGGCAGATGTAAGTAAACTTGTGTTAGCATTAATAATATGTATGAATAAATATATATATAATATAATAGTAAAATGTGAGCATTTATTAGTACTGTCATATAATAAAAGAGACCGACAGCGGCGTGACACTAGTGTGCTCAATTACGCACAAATTTAGTTTAAAAGAAGCTAAGGAAAAAAATAAGAGTCAATTATATGTTTGATTAATTGAAAAATAAATATTAGTAATAATGCATATATTGTTTAATCATAGAACATAAATTCTGAAAACTAATAATTTTTAAGAAAGGAATAAAATTTAAAATTATTGTTCAATAATTGAGTTATTAAATGAGGCAAATAAAAATGTTCACTTAATAAAAGATAATTTAAATTTAAATAACATTATTCAAAAAACCCACAATAAACTGTTTTTCTGTGTGTGTTAAAAAAAGGCAAAATGTAGGAATAAAATGCAGAGAAAACTATAATTGACTGCAAAAGATTATTAAGACAAACAGAATTGAAAGTTGCCATTCATAATATAAGACCCAGAAATAAAACTGATTTAATTATATCCTGCGAGTCTAAAGAGGATGCATAAAAATTTCTGAAAAAGTAGTAAAAATAGAGATAAATAAAAAATTTAAAAAAAATTAAAATAAAAGTAATTGGAATTTCAAAAGAACTAAAAAATGATTAATTAAAAAATTGTATAATCAAATATATATAAATAATAATATTTAAACGAAAATTGCATAAGTCTGTAATTTTTAACGCTCCATCTAGCACAGCAATCGAAAAACAGCAAAAAACGTGTCATTTTTTTCGCAAAATTAGGAATTATATTTTTTTAGGTTAACTCAAAATTAGGCGAGCTTAAAGTTGTGGCTCTATAAATTAATATAATTTTTCAGTAGTCCTTTAACCAGGCTTCAATATGCAAAAAAAATACAATGTTGTAAAAATCACCATTCGGTTTTTCTGGGCACACCTGTTAATATTTATAGTTAATAATATTTTATAGCGTTATCTTTCAGATGTTTTTTTTCGGCGAACGCAAAATTTTGCTATATTTAAACGGAAATTTTAAAATATTTAAATAAGATTTTGTTTCCAATTCTTTATTCTTGCAAAATTTGCAATTTTTAACGCTCCATCTAGCACAGCAATGGAGAAACAGCTGAAAACTTAAGTCATTTTTTGCGCAAAATTAAGAATTATAATATTTTTTTTTTGGTAACTCAAAAATTAGGTGAGTTTAAAGTTTGATATAATTTTTCGGTAGTCCTTATACCAGGAATACAATATAAATATAAATACATGCATATTATTAAGAAATAAAATATATAAAAAAATCCAATTAAATAATTATGACGCTATTGTGGAGACATTACATATTTTTAGAATCATAAATTATATTAATAATTAAGAATTATATATTGACGAATATAATTTAATTAGAACCATGGTATACTGATATAAATCATAATACATAAAACAATATTTAAAAATAATAAAGATTATATTTAGCATATGGATCTCCAAATAGTTATCTAAATTCATTTATGGAATTCATAAATAATAGTACAGAATAGATTACTGATAAAATATTGGATACCGTTTTAATTGGAGAATGTAATTTTATTTGGAACAAATATGAGGATTTTTGTACTACTTCAAAAATATAAAAATCGGCAAATTTATTTGGTTTACGACAATGTGTTAACAAAAACACAAGGACTATTAATAACTCGAGCACATTAACAGATTTAGTTTTAAGAAAAGTAAAAGAGTCAAATGTAAAGTGAAAACAACTCCAGGAATTACTAATCATTTTATTGTATGTATTTATATAGAAAAGCATAATGTTATTATAGAAAATAATAATAAAAATACAATTAAAAAATAGATTTTACCAAATTAAAAATTACTAAAATGTGATTGGAATTTATACAGAGATATTGATTTGATATGGATTGATAGTAAAATAAAAAGTTATTATAGAAACAAAACGAGTAGAATATAAAGTTTTAAATAAAAATAGAAAACATACCAATAATATAGAAATATGGCAGTCAAAGCATTAAGAATTGCTAAAAAAATAGTATGAAAAGTCGATAGATAAAATAAATTAATATGTGTAAAACAATAAAGAAATTAATTAATCCTACTCAGAAAAACGGCATTATTAATATGAAACTGGATGGAAATGTATATGAATATCCTAATATAATAGCAGAAAAAAATATTACATAATACATTGAGAGTATAGAAGAGATCATGAAGTCAATACTTAAGTTTAATAAATTAGCACAACACAATAATGAAACATTGAATGTAAAAGTGAATTTAAATTAGTATCTGTAGAAGAAATTCACAAAATAATTTTTAATTAAATAAAATAAGAAACTAATGAATTAGATGTAAATTTCACTAAAAAAAGTTGGGAAATACTAGGAGCTATATAAATTACACTATTTAGGAAAAAAATTCACTCTACAAAGTAGAAATACATGATAATTTAAAGATTGCTACTTTTATACCTATACCTAAAATAAAAAAATTGTAAAAAGGGTTGAGGAAATGAGACCAATTTAGACGTTTTCTTGTATTGAAAACGCGATGAAAGAAATAGTAATCAAACAATTAAAGAATTTCATTATTTCTGATAACATTCTATGAAAACAACAATCGGAATTCAGAAAAACACATTCTACTGACACTGCACTACAAGTAGTTATAAATGATTGTTTGTTGGTCAAAGATACAAATACATAAAATCATTGGAGCAGTTTTCTTGGATTTCAAGAGAGTTTTCAAAACAATGTTAACGAAATGGGAGAATATCGGTATAAATGAAATAGTTTTAAGATGGCTTAATAATTATTTAAAAACAAAAAAGCAAGAAATTAAAATAAATTTTCCGTATTCCAAAGTGAAATTAATATCTCACGGTGTACGATGAATGAACATTTAAATTTTTTTATCATTCTTTTTTTGCATATTTATATGTTGTCGTTAGGGGCTTACTTGGTGCTCAAATAAATCTGTAGTTAATATTTATTTTATTATAGAAATTTTTATTTTATTTTAAGTGCGAAAAAGGATATATAAAAAAATACACGCCTTGACTAATACACTATCATGTGGGTATTATAAAAAACGTACAAAGTGATAGAGTTATGACAACTCTGCATTTTTATTATTATTTGACATATTTATATCAACAAATCTTTTATTTATTTATTTTTTAAATATATTAAGCCTTGCATTATTATCGAATTTATTAACGTGTATGTTGATCCAACAGTATTGTGAATCGATTGAAAATCACATTTATTTGTAATTAAAAAAAAACGATTACAAATAGATTTTTCTATGATTAAAAATAAATTTTTGTTAAGCAAAATAAAGTGTGTGAATTATAATAAACGAAAAAAGTATTTAGTTAGCATATGGGAATCTGGAAATGGAGGAAAAGCTTCGGTTTCATATTGCGCCGATTTTATCATGTTCTTAATTATTAAAATACATATGTGCCAAATGTGAAAAAAGAAACGTCAGTTATCGAAAACGTTTGTTTCGGCCACATATAGTACAATACGGCAAACCGCACAGCCATGATTTAGTAATGGCCAAAGCGCGCTTCTCGTTTTTAGGTTATGGTGCGATCGAACTTTGCGAACTTTGATGCCACGCCTTCTTTTCGCCAAAAATACGTTCGCTCAAAGCGTCAGTTATATTAACATCGCAAGATGGTTTTATTTATTTGATAAGCGTTTTTGACTTTTAACACTTTTTTTAACACAGCGTGTTTTTATAACGAAATAATATTTAGGGTGTTTAATATAAATTTAATAATTTTATTTACATATGAGCTTGGAATACAAATAAAAAATAAAAATACTTAAAAAAATCTTTAAGTGCAGTAGTTATAATAAAAATATATATTTATTATGTAGTAGCTTTTCAGATTATTAAACTGTAAATGTAGTTAAAGTTTGATTAAATAACAAGCGAGACCAATTTTTCCCAGCAGCGCGAAAATTTTAGCTATTTTATTAACTGCTTTTCGTGAAAAAAATGCTCTCTTAGAATTGTAATAAAAATATTTTATAATACACATCTCCGTAGCGTTGCTTGCTAAAATATGTTTATTAAAGTTATATCTTTTTTGATATATTGCCTTTGAAGATTTATCTGCCCAACGAATATTTTTAGATATTTTATCTAGTTGCTTAGTAAATAACCTATATAATACAATAATATTTAAAAATGTTTCTAATGTATGACTTCGATTGTTAATAATCTCAATACATACGCTGAAGATTCATGCGGTATTTTATGATAAAGCTAAAAATAAATTGATGAAACGTATGTATTATATATTGTAGTATATACTGGAGTTTTAAATACAATCATATGATCAAATAAATTCGTTCGTAATAATAATTTTAATGCTAATTTATTTCATAATAAATTAGCATGGAAATTACATATAAAATTAAAAGTAAAAGAGGACTAAAAATGTAAATTCCAAACAGGTTTTCAATGAGATAAATTTTAAATATATAATCGCAGCTTATTTTTAGGCCTTTAATTATTATTAACGCGTTTTTATCAGATTTAATTCTAATAATAAGTGGGACTTGCAGTGAATATCTATCTATTCCAAATCATAATGTCGTGGTTAAATAAATCAGTTATATAATTTGTGTGCTTTAGTTAGAAAAATACTCATATTATCAATTGCAAAGGTTTAAATATTGAAACTGGAAGAAAGTCAGCATAAGGGCAAAGTCCCGGGCGCCAAAATTTGGAGACGCCAAAATCATTATTATTACAAATATTAATTTTAAATATAAGTTGTATAGAAATGAAATAATGAAGAATTAAATGAAGAACGCCATACTGTGTTAAACATAATTTAACTCTATGGTGCTTGTCAAATGATATTGACAGTACAGATTGCAGCATTATTCTTTAAACTATTAATTTATTAATTAATAACCCAGATATACATTGACACGTCAGAGCCTTAATTCATCAATAAAGAAAAATAACTTATTTTTAATAACATTCAAATTTTAATAATGACTACTTGCCGGTGAAGTGGGGAAAATTATTTTGAATGAAATTCATAAGGCAAAGAACTCTTCCATTTCTATTGATTGTACTATAGAGTGCTCATAGTGCGGAAATGATGAAAATTTCACGAACTGGCACGAAAAAAAATTGACAAATTGCAGGCTGAAAACTTTGATAAGTCAATATTACGGAGCTTAGTGTTTTGACAATGGGACAAATATAGCTAAGAAAAATAAAAAAGCAAAATCTAAAATTATCGAAGTGAGTGAAATTACATATTTTTTACGATGTTCTTACTGGAGTTACGTTGCCAGCGTATTGCTAAACATTATGACTTTTTCGATACAGTCTAAAATTTATTTGTCTTCGGCTGATAAAAATTCGGTGTCTTTAAAGAAACATTGCAATACCCAATGGTCATTTAAAAAAATCTGTATCAACAATAAATAAACAGTTGATATAGATTTAATTTAAGAGGATCTTGTAGCAATGAGATAAAAATAAAAAAGCAGGAGCGCAAAGAAATAGTAACTAAAAGTTTTTCATAGTGTGATACATCAGATAAAAACTGTAATGATAATAAAGAATCTAAGAAATAAAATAATTATATTTAATAACAGAGAATAGTCGTTTAATGTAGACCCGATATTTAAAAAAAAATAAAATCTTCGAAACAATGTGAACACAACGCTTAAATTTGAATGAAGCTTAGAAATTTTGTAATAAGTTACGCTGTTGATACAAAAATAAAGCAATTAAACTAGAAAATTAAAAAACTTCAAAACACTTTAAAAGGCGAAATCTTGACTATCTTACTGATTCAAATACAATTTTTTTAGATAAAACCAGTTTAAGTAGCCATTCTATGGACCTGGCAATGAAATAGAACATTTTTATGTAATATAATTAGTACAAAAAAAAATCTGCCTTTGGAAGATAATTTAAAAAAAAATAACCAATAAAAAAGTTTTAAATAAATTTAAGCATTTGACAGCAAACTATAAACAATATATATAGTCAGCACATATAGTTTTCTCTAGCGGAAAGATTCTTCAGTAAACTTAAACTATTTAAGATATTCAATAGCTCCTGACAGACTGAGTAATTTGTGTATACTTTTGATTGAAAACAGTGTAACACAATTATTAGATAATAGACAGCATTATAAACGATTTTGCTTTCATAAAGGCAAGAAAGATAACTTGTTAAATAAAATATAATTTTTGCCACAGAAGGCTGGCAAAATTAAAAGAACATTATAACCCAGTATTAGTTCTAGAGTAAAAAGAAAAGAAAACAATTTTGTAGAGAAGGGTGATTTTACAGTTTCTAGTGATATATATACTGAATTAAAAAATCATAAAGTCGTAACAAAAAGCCCTCTGCAATAGGTAAATTATGAAAAGCTCAATCTCATTATTTAATTAACAAAATCTACTTTTTCGTGTCATATTTATATACAAGTCTAACATTTAAATATGCATATCCATCAGAAGATGCATATTCAAATTAAATTTACTTTTTCTTGACAATTTAATTTTATCCACACAACGACTAACATTTTTTAAATTTCATATAAATATCTAAATGGCAAATTCAAGCTTTTCACTGAGCGCAGCTTTTTCTTTGCACGACTCTGCATAAGGGTATGAGATTTGCTAAATAATTTAAAAAAATGAACTTAATTATTTAGCTAAAAAGATTCTAAAATTAAATTAATTTAATGTAGTGTATACATATACAATACAAAGCCTGAATGCTTAACGTGATTGAAAGCTTTAGCAAAGTGCAAGAAAAATACCCATGTAGACAAAGCCCTGTTATGTTTTACAACTAGATGTAGTTGATCAGTGGGTAGTGAAAACATCTAAACGTAAATTATTATTCGGGTTATATTTAATTAATAATAATATCTTTATGTAGTTTATTCTGCAAAAAAGTTAATAAATGTTACGGTTTGTACCCGATTTACGAATAATTACGTTTTCTTGCTTTAATGCGTATGGAAAGTTTTGATTTTACGATTACTATTTTATCTATTTAAATTACATTATATGTTTTATTAAGATGTATTAGGATTTATACATACACATTTTCAGCATTGAAATAAAATCTTGAACCATAACAACAAAAAATAAAATAACATGTATTTGAGAAATGTGACGTCAAATGTTGTGGATCCGGTGGACTACTAAAATCCATTATTCAACAACTAGCCAGCAAAGAAACTCCATCGATAATGTGTTAGATACACTAGGGGCCTTTTTAATCAATAGTAAGCATTGCATTTATGCATAAGTGTTGCATCAATTGCAAACATCGATCAGAATTTTTAATGAATACTTGCTCGAATAATCACATTTTGTATATATTGCAATTAGTACGAACTCTTCATCACTAAAATAATTACATTCGCGTACAAAAACTTCCACGTCTATAGATATTTTTACAAATGATGTATGTACAAATATTGATGTTTTAATCACTATATAAAACTTACACGTACGTATTTTTTATCTAAATGTGATAATAATTTACTTCAATTTGATGTCGCAATGTCAAAGGTGGATCATTTTAAAAATCGGTTAAGAAATAAACATAGAATATGGTTATAAGAGAAATGATATTTATTTATTTACAGTAAATCTTTCGTTGCAATATGAGAGGCGTTAGTCCAATGTGTTACAGCGAGATAAATACTATAAAAAAAGATTAAGTAAGTAGTGAGAAACCAGACTAAAATCATAGTCTGTAACTCAACGATTTTATAAATTTTAAACTATTATTAGTGATAAATTAATAAATATCATTATGCAGAATATATATCAGATCAGTAAAATCTCTGAAAAGCCAATCTGTGATGATCGATCAGAAGTATCATTTATTAATTATCACTAATTCCAGGCACAAAAGAAGTTTAAAAATAGTTTTAGCCATCGACTACCGTGCTGATATATACGTAATAGTTTTAAAATATTCCGGCACTCTATGTATTGTGCTATTTGACTTAATAAAACTAAATACCAGAGTTACTAGTGAATATGATGTAGAAACTAAAAAAACTCTATAAAGAGTAGCACCAATAAAAATTGTTCCTATTATTTGTTTACGAAATTAGAGTGCCAAAGAAGTCATTTCTGCAGTATTGTGTTAGGATTGCACGCCGTGCAAAGAGTGATCTGACCCACTTGCCGCGTATAAATGGGGAACGTTTGTCTTCTTTACGTTTTCAAATTTAACGGGTGAACATGAATGCAAAACATACGGAAAAACAGATAAAGCTTAACAAGGCGTCAAAATAAATATTTAAAATCGCGTTGATAAATGGTTAGCGAGTCCCGCAGTTAGCGGTCATTGTTAGTAGTATATCATATAGGTGTGAGAGCACTGTGCTGTTGATATTTACTACATATTAGCCGTTTTTGTTTATATTCACGTATACCAATGCTGAGTTCCAATAATAAAAATATTATCAGCATTATAAGCACGAAACTCGATATTCCGAACGCGATGTGCCATACAATGAGCAGAAACGCGGGGTTACTAGAGCGAAGTGCTATATTCCGAGCCCAAATTGCGAAATTTTAAGAAAGTAATTAGTTATTTTTATTATAAAATTTAATACAATGTTTTATTTTTTATTAAAAATATGACTTGACAGGTTTCCCAAATGTGTCATAATGGCTTTCATACAAATAAGTTCGATTATTTGTTATATATATAATTATATATTTATGTTTTTTTACACTTTTTTTATTGCTTTTAATCTTGAATACACGTTAGTTTGAATATTATTACCCTCACTGCTCCTCGGATAAGAGCATACTAAAAATTTTTTTTTGATCGCTTGTCGTATTGTTACAATTGTTCGATCGTTTAAAACGATAAATATCACGTTACTGTTATCATTATAAAATTGTTTATATTTTTTACGCGATAATATATTTAAAAAAAAATATTTACGTGTTTTTTTTTGCGTTCATCTTTTTTTTGAATGAATATTCAAATTAACGTGTTTTTAACATTAAAACCAATAAAAAAAGTGCAAATAAAAATCCTTCCCTGCGCGATGTGTAAAAATTGTACTTAAAAAACGTGGAAATTCCTGATAATGCTAGGACAATCTTGGCGAAATATTGACTCATTCAAAAAAAAATAGGAACGCGATTGCAGTGGTTTAATCATTACTTATGAGTAGGGATTCCAATCCCGGGCCAAAATTTTGATCCCGGGATTTCGGTATTGCAATTAGTCGATCCCGGGATCCCGGGACCAGTCCCGGGATAATTTTCATGTTATTTTATCGATAAAAATAATTTAAAATGAATAATACAATATTTTTTTACATCCGTTTTTTATAACGTACAATGTATAAAGTACGTATAATTTTAGTCTTGGACTTAAAATAGAAAATAATATAATACAAATAAAAAAAGGAAGGTCTTGTTTATTTATTTGAGAAGATAAAAAATAAACTTTTGACAATGTATGTACATATGTACATTCATAGACACAATTAATGGAAAACATTATTTTGGAAAAAACTCACGAAGTAACATCAAAGCATCAAGCGTTTCATCATTTAGCCTTGATCTGATTTTGGTTCCTAAGCAGCCTGCAGCTGAAAAAGCACGTTCAGACTCGCAGCCTCAAAGATTCACAGATGACACGTGCAACTCGCGCAAGTTTGTATACGAAATGTAACGATTTTGTCAATAATAATTCGATTGTGCTTGATAAATCAATCAATCCAAAAAATTCGGGATTATGTTTTATAATCCCGGGACTCATCGGGTACTGAAAATCGTTCGGGATCCCGGGATCCCGGGATTGGAATCCCTACTTATGAGTCATTTGGGCAGTCGGACACAGTTCGCAACCTATGTCAGTCGATTACTGAAAGAATATTTCACTCCTTCGAGGTTTCTTTGTGTGTCAATCCTAGGACTTTAGCTTTTCACTTTAATTATATTGACAAAAATACTGCCGTTTTAAATTAAAGTTTTCATCTGTATGCAGATGATTTCAAATTGTATAGATGTATTCGATCTGCTACGGACTATTTAAATTAATTATTAAGTTAAACTTTTGTCAATCGAAAGCCATTTAGTGTCAGCAAGTGCTATATTACGATATTTTTTTATCAGACTATTTCTACAGTCTCGATAAAACTGTTTAGACTATGATCCTTTCATTTTTTGTCTGCAGAAATTTTTTCAAGGTGCTCAGATTTGTTATGAATCAGGCGTTACACTTTAACGGTCCATCAGTAACTCATGTCCTCTATGACACTTTAATTTGTAGCATTCTTGAATCGGGTCTATAATTTGAAATCCTTAAAAGACAAAATACCCTTGTTTAATCGGAAAAGTTTAGAAACGGTTCTTGAGATCCGTTCTTTTTACCAAACTCCTTTCTTTTAGGTTTGGGATAATTCGCTAAGTTCTCGCAGCAAGTTCTTTGTCGCTGAGAATTTATTCAACCTATTCAAGGGTTTTGTTGACAATCAAACTATTCTCGAAGAATTCGAGTTTTGGATTTCAGAACGTCTTTGACAATCACAATTGCTTCCTCTTCTGATGCCTATTAGAGCCGATTTGATTACGACTATTGCCATCTGGCTCATTATATTGATATATGTATGTAGTCAGCTTGTCTGGTTTATACCATTTATTTTAATATTTAATATTTTTTATTATCATGTATTCTTTATTTTTTTTTGTGTAATGTAATAATACAATGTATTATTTTTTACCATCGTGAAACAATATGGTCATAATGGTCGTTTTTTAATTTTAATAAATAAATTAAGCAAAAATGTCACACGTTCTATAGAAGCTTGTCCATTATAGATTTTCGGGCTTTGCTACATGCGTTTGAGTAGGTCGTCTTTTCCAGAAAAGAGCGGTGTAGACAACGTTAAAATCCTGATCAATGGTTTATTTAATGGAATAGTCCTGCGCAGATTTTTATTTTTTATTTTTTATATATCAGCAAAAGCTTGCGTTTTTAAATTATGAAAATCATGTCTAAGAAAAAAAATAGAAAACCATCTTCTTTTAGTACTGGGTCAGCTAGCACCGAATTGAAATTTTTAAGGTGAAATAAATGTGAAAAATTGTTCCATCGAAAAAAATGCGTAAAAAGAGGACAGGGCGTATGTCCCATTTTATCCATTATATTCTCGCGTCTTTGCGCACATTAACACGCACTTCGCGTTCTAAATTTCGTGCTTCTCGCTTACAGGGATACATAAACAATAAGTGTCTTTGATTTATAAAAAATCGAAATTAATCGTTTAGTGTTCTTAATAAGCTATACTACATTAAAGGAATTTACCTGAAATTTGGTCGCACGGAGAATAAAGGGGAGGCTCTTCCCCGCCGGGTTGCTGGTGTTCTAGCAAGCGATGGCACGATTGTCTCATGGGAGGCTACACACCACCTGAAAAAAATCCATGTATACACACACACACAAACAAAAGTAATGATGTATATCTAAAACGACAATAATAAACAATAAAAATCATAGTACGAGCAGTGATCGGAGCGATAAGAGCGTGGAGGGAACGAAATCAAAAACTAAATTAAAAACAATGTCGACGAAAATAATCTCATGAGTGATATTCAACTTGTAAAGCTAAAAAATGCAAAATGAGCTCTATTGCGAACGGAATAAATTTTAATTTCGCATACACTTTATTTCGTCGCTTTAGGCGTGTCCTTCGAATGCTGATTTTTTTTTGCAACCACCATCACATGCCCCTCATTGTAACTTATTCTTTAAAACACAAAAATAAATTTATTTAATACGTATATGTATGTATGATATTCAGCTTTTTAATTTTTGATAGTAAAAAAAAAATATAACATTTTTAATATGTTTAGTAGTGAAAGACATTATCATACAATACATACATATACATAACGATAATAAGAGTAATAATAAAACATATTTTCCAAGAATCATAATTTAATGCTAACTAACCAAAAATCGAGCACCAGTCATCGTTTAATGGATGTCTTCCCAGTTTCCAGGTAAACTTGAGCTTATTTACCTGTAAAGAACAGAAATGTAATGTAAAATGTAAATATTACACACATATGAAGTGGAATACATATGTAGACTTATACCGTTGTTTATGTTTTTCAAAAAATTTAATACAGTACATTGGAATATGGGAGGGCTTGCATATTGTAATTTTTATCTCCCTCTCTCTCATATTTCTTGCCAACGTTTCAACCCCAACATCAGAGAAAAAGACACGATAGACAAGCTCTCCAATCTCCCAAAACCAAAAACTTCGGCAAAAGCATAAACAATGACATACAATCACACGTTAAATAAATAAAACTATATGTATATATATATTGGGTTTATTCGCTTGCGTGTCAAAGTTCGGGCGTCTCCAAAACTATTAAAGATATGTAATAATATTTTTTAATAATCATTTCAAAATTGCATCAAATTACTTTTTACCAAAATTTTTAAATAGTTTTTTTAAATAAAAAAACTTGTTTTCTTTTTTAGTAGTTTTAGAGATACAAATAAGATCAATTTTACAGTAGACCAAGAATCGCAAAACCGAAATAAATATTTTTTTAACCCACGTAGTGTGCTATAAAATTGAATTATTAAAGCGTTTTGGGAGCAACGTGGCGATCTGAATTTGTATTACGATCCTTACACGTGAACTGCGAAAATTACCAGGGGATCTTTTGCGGCCCATAAGCGAAGAAATACGAGCGATATTTCAAGTTTTTATTTATATTTTTATGATTATTCATTTATTAACATATTGTTGATGTTTGCGGATCACATTCGTATTAATTAGGGAATTATAATTAATTTGGACAATTTGGTATTGTAGTTAACATTCTAATCAAGAGATATACGATCTTTGAAACATCAATAAAATAAAGTGGCCACTAAATGTAAATTGCCTATCTCAACAATTATCTTCATTATATTAAGGACAAAAAAATTATTGATATTTTTTTACATGAGCCAAAATTATGAATTTTATAATTTAAGGCGCATTTGTAGGACATGTTGATAAAGTAGTACTAATTGCAGTTTTCATCAGAAGTTTGGTAACTAATTCAAAACTATGATTCCAAAACAGAAATATTGAATTGCAATAAATATTCTAATAGTAAATCATATGTACTCAATACAAAATTTGATATATATCAAGATTCAAATAAATTTGACCGAAAAATTCACATTGAAATCGGTAGAATGGTTTTTGCGCAATCGCGCGACACATACATACAGATATCCACCATCTTGAAACCACTGAAACGTGATCAGTGTATAATATTTAATTAGCTCTCGCCGAAATTGTATTGTGTCACTGTTACAGCAAATAAATGTTTATAAATATATAAAGCTCGTATTCAGAACATGTTTTTACTGTAAGTGCATTTACACTATTCCACAATCGTATCCGGTTTGTGTGCCAAAAGTAGCGTAGTGTAAAAATAATTTCACTTTTAAAAATCGCCAGATATACCGCACCCGTATCAACAATCAATATCCCGAAATAAAATTAAAAATTAATCAAAGCACCTCCGATTTACGTAATCATATTTTTTCCGCAATATCTCATACGACAGTGTAAAATCGATGCATTCGTAACGCACACGAACATGACCCACTGATGGCGAGGTTAAGGGCGTGCGAGTATGCAGGTTCGAATCCCGATTTATAAAGAACGCATAGCTATATGCGCAAATATCATTAGATGCAGCGATACATACATACATATAATCAGTGGGCGTGTCATGATTTTGAATATACACACGCACCCACACACCCACACCCACACCCACACACCCACACATACACACATTCATACACACACATATATATATATATATATATATAGATATAAATATATATATATATATATATATATATATATATATATATATATATATATATATATATATATATTTTTTATATATATATATATATATATATATATATATATATATATATATATATATATATATATATATATATATATATATATATATATAAATATTTATATATTAATTTGTATGTATATATTGAAATGTAAATGATTTAAAAACTCGCAGTTGCAATTAAAATATATATGGGTCAAAATGGGAGACAGTTATAAATGGGACATACTAGCATGTATGATTTTTCGGTTTGCGATGTGAGGGATGGGGTTTGAGCAAGGGCGTCGATGCGTAGGGCGGATCGGTCATACCTGAAGAGCGGTGATGATCGGCTGCCGCCACTAGCGCATCGCAGGCTGTACGGGCGCTGACGCTGACGCTGCCCCGCGCGGTAAACACAGTGTGGTGTGTGCGGCACACAGGCTGCAGGTGACGCCCCAGCGCGTCGGTCGAGCGGCGGCCGAGCGTCGGCGTCGGCCGATCGATACTGTGTGCCGCGAGCTGCGCCCCGACACGCGCACTAGCCACCTCGGCCCGGACGCCCCTAACGCCACCTCCGCACATATGCACACAACCTCACCACCGGCGACCTGCACGGACTACGATCCCCGCTCCGGCCCAGCGCTGCATCCCCTGACGCGCGTAGCCGTGCCGTGCCGCTTCGCGGACGACCGTTCGCACACACGACCCGGCGCCGATAGAAGGACCGGCTCGATTGACGCGGCCGCCTATACGCCCATCCGGCGACTACGACGACCCGAATCGATGCGCTATAGGCGAAGCGGCGTCGCAGGACTCCTAAGGAGAGCCTTTGACGATATCTTCACATGCACTCGAACAAAAGATACGTCCTTAGCCCAGTGACGTTAGATTTACTTCGAGCCTAACCGACTAGAAAGAAGTTAATCTTTCAACTTTCCAAGTTAGGCTGAAACATGCAAATTCTAACTACAAAAACAATCTGTAACGATCATAACTTTTCCCACAAATATCAGTTAATTGTTTTGAATATGTCATCCATAAACGAATCTCAATCACACGCAGATTTAACAAGTCTTGTCTCATTGAACTAGGTCTCACGTTCCCAGCAACATTTAATAATACTGTTGTCACAACATGTACATTAGAATGTCCTTTATACAGGCCAACCATTTTTGTTACTATATACGATATGCATATCCTGTAAATTTATTACATTTGACTCTAAAAATTCATTAGTGAAATTTCAGCTCCCTAGGATAACGCTAACCCATGCCGAATTGACGACAAATAAAAAAATCAGCGCTTTGCAGATTTCCGTAGGCCTCACTTCGCCCGCCTGGGTGGCATACATTTACCCACTAACGTATGAAACTGAGAAACATGAAACATGCTTTTGCAAATATTCGATTGATAAAACATGTGTTTGTAATAAATCAGATACTTATTCCATACGTCGTGACGGATTTTTAAGGCGGTTAGTGAGAGCAAAAACGTGTTTCATGCTTAAAACTAAAAATTTATACTAAATTGATGAAATTTCAGTGTATTTTGAGTATTTTGAAAATTACTCGATTAATACTCGAAATTCGAAAATTTTGAAATATTTCAGAAAAAACAATAACTTTATTAACACTTTACCGACCGGCAGTTTCACTACCAGACTTACGCTAAATACCGGCACCTTTTCGCAAAACTTCGCGAATTTTACCTTTTTTATTTTAATTTATGTATCTTTTGATACGGTCCGAATATTTCGTTGAATTTTTCTAGACATGTTATAAATGTATCAATGCATCAATTCAAGGTATTATTAGATGGTTCTCAACATGTGGTTCGCCGGAAATAAAAAATAATTATTACTTTTCCTTATTATTAGATTTTTAAAATGATTATCTTGATTTTAAAATTATAAAAACGAATAACCTAGATATTTTAATAAAAATAATTTAAATTGAGTTACCCAGCGGTTCTCAAACTTTTTTAAATTTGTAAAAACTTTTTTCAAGCAAACTTTTCTTTTGTATTGTGACATTTTTACTAATACGAGTTTACTGATATATAATTCATTTGAAATAAAATATTCACTAACCGTTGTAATTCACTCCATCGTAATGTGAAATTTTCCAGGCACATACACAGATAATTTACATTGTCTTTCACGTGTAAATCACTTTTCACAATAACTAGTTATATAATGAAAGTTTAAAGTGTCTCAATTTTTTACTGTTTTTCGCAATTGCAACAATATTACCCCATATCGTTTATATTTGGTTTCAAATATTCGTAATTTTGCATTTTTCAGATATTCTGGTAAAACCCGATTCTTCCTTATGGTACCACAGATTCTATTTTTTTCATATATATTTTTTTTGCTATTTCAACACTGTTATAAAAATTGTTTTTTACGCTCTCCTATTGACCAAAATTCGGTTTGAATATACTTTAACCAATACTCTCATATAAAAAGATTGAAGTTATATTGTAAGAATAGCTATCATATTTTTAAGACATAGTGTAATATCGAAATGCAGACAAACTATGGAGCAATATGTAAGTTGCGATGTCTGTCCGTATTTATTTTTACGCTTATTTTTCCCTGAGAGATGAATTGGCTTATTTTGTATTTTTGGCTTGACCTAATGAAAGTTCTAAAACTAATTATAGTTTAATTATGTTTAGATTTGAACAACAAATGAACGTTTCGCCACTGTCAACTTGAGTTTCATATACATTTTAAAGCAGCATATTAGCGCTTCTCAGTTAAATTATATTTTCACTACTAGAAATATATATCTACTAGTGAAAATGTATTTGGAAATTAACTTCGCTGTAACATTTATACATCGGATGTAAATAAATAATGATAAGTATGTAAATATAAATATTATTACATTTAGAAAAGTTGAAATCATATAATTTTAATAGCACCTGCCAGATAATTTATATATTTACTGGTAAAAATATATATCTACTAGTGAAATGACATATTTAAAAAAAAAATTTTGTATTGCTACGAGTCTCTTTTTTTCTATATGTTCTTTTAAAAATAAACAAATGAAACTGAATATATTATTTATTTATCCAGTTGTCAAATTATCGATTATACAATCTATAAAAACATTAAATTTATATAATTCATCTGGTGCTGTTGTTGATTTTTTGTTATTTCTTTGCTTCTTCTTTAGGTATTTGTTCTGAAGTTTCATATTGAATACCCAAATTTACTGCTACTAATTTACATTCGTTGAATATTTTCTCTCATATTTTTTAAACGTTGAAAACTCAATAAAGTCAATAAAAATTTGTAAAGAAATTGTATCACAAACGAAGTCGCGACAAAAAACTACAATCTGTCCCTTCGAATAACAATATTTATTGCTAAAGTACTACCAAGAAAGTGTGTGTTTTTGAAGGCAATGTTCCGCTCTTTTTATTTCTTGTATTAATATAAAAAAGCTAACGGAACTTATACCTGAAATACATTAGTATATAGGTACATCTCAAACAACTGTAGTTTAGTTCAGATTTATTATTTGAGGTCTGATTTAATTTTTTTATAAATATATTCTTGTTATGAATTTTTCCAGAGTTGGGCTCCTCAAGAAGAACGGACCCCGGGATGGTCTCCTCTCACCGCTTTTCTCGTTGCTTAAATTCCATGCATGTAAGTAATTTTGTTTTATTAATAATTATAAATGAAAAATATGTGGAAGGTCATCAACCTTACTCTTCGATATTTCATATTTTTGTTAAGATAAATTATTTGCTACACTCTCGCATCACTGGACTAAGTATTTTTCTCTATCTCTGTCTAAGCTTATCATCGAGCTTATTTACGCTAGCTTCCAATGTCAATAAGGACTTTTCACCCGAGAGGCGTTGTCAACGAAACGGAAAGCCCACGTACTTTTAACGTTAACGTGTTTATATCCATCAGAGCAAAAGACGACTGTCTGTCTACACATTTTCAAATGCACCTCAGAATACCAGCAATAAAGTCTAAGGTTGATCCTTTGTCTCACACTAGTAAATCAACCGAAAGAATCGACTTACAACATTCGAGAGGCATTCGAATGATCTGGGGTTGTGTTGAGCTTAAAGCTTCTGTGAACATTCTCTCGAGAACATAAATTAGATTAACACATGGATCACTGAACAATAATTACATGAAAATACATCGATCTAATCAAAGCTGTTAATACTTTTTCCATTAAATTAAATATTTTAATCAATAGATGAGCCGTTGATTATGAAAGTGAGGCGAGTCCATTTGGTAAATGAAAAGAGTTAAAGCTAATTTTCATTAGCTTTACCGACTTTACCGACCTTTACCGACCGGCAGTTTCACTACCAGACTTACGCTAAATACTGGCACTTTTTCGCAAAACTTCGCGAATTTTACCTTTTTTATTTAAATTTATGTATCTTTTGATACGGTCCGAATATTTTGTTGAATTTTTCTAGACATGTTATAAATGTATCAATGCATCAATTCAAGTTATTATTAGATGGTTCTCAACATGTGGTTCGCCGGAAATAAAAAATAATTATTACTTTTCCTTATAATTAGATTTTTAAAATGATTATCTTGATTTTAAAATTATAAAAACGAATAACCTAGAAATTTTAATTAAAATAATTTAAATTGAGCTAACCAGTGGTTCTCAAACTTTTTTAATTTTGTAAAAACTTTTTTCAAGCAAACTTTTCTTTTGTATTGTGACATTTTTACTAATACGAGTTTACTGATATATAATTCATTTGAAATAAAATATTCACTAACCGTTGTAATTCACTCCATCGTAATGTGAAATTTTCCAGGCACAAACACAGATAATTTACATTGTCTTTCACGTGTAAATCACTTTTCACAATAACTAGTTATATAATGAAAGTTTAAAGTGTCTCGATTTTTTACTGTTTTTCGCAATTGCAACAATATTATCCCATATCGTTTATATTTGGTTTCAAATATTCGTAATTTTGCATTTTTCAGATATTCTGGTAAACCCTGATTCTTCCTAATGGTACCACAGATTCTATTTTTATTTCATATATATTTTTTTTGCTATTTCAACACTGTTATAAAAATCGTCCATATAAAGATGATGCCATTTGTATTTATTGTCTGATGTTAGATGTGATATTGAATCTTGTAACGAAATTCCAGGTCCTGAATATATTTTAAATTTCGATATGTATCCTGACACTAATTCACATACCATTCTTATCTCTATACCGTACTTTGTGAGCTTACTGGGGTTGTATACGTGAAAATTTAATCTTCCACACCATGGGATCATACCCTCATACAGAGATATGTTTTGGCTTGGTTTGTACATATTTTTTAATCTTTCGGAGAAATAATCAATTATTTTTTGTACTTTGAACAGTAATCCTACATTATCAGGAACATTTTCATTATTGGAAAAACGCAGGTAACGTAATATTTGATAAAACCTATTTCTACTCATGGTTTTTGTAAATATCAAGGTTCCTATTAGTGGATTTATTGTCTAATACAGGTGTAATGAGCCTTTTTTTACCAGGCCCATTAGCAATATCAACTCAAACCAATTTTTTAATTCTGGTACCGTTACATCCACCCATTTTTTAGATTTTATTTGCAGTTTGTATCTGTTGATGTGTTGATTATGGTGTCTATTCGTTTCTTCTGCAATAACGGGAAACAAGTCATCTTCAATAAAGTTTTGTGTCTTGTAAAGTGTCTTCTAAATATTTTTCTTGTTCATCTTCCTCATTGTTCATGAGCATCATAGCATGTGGACGATTTCTTTCATGAACAGAGGAGTCTGAATCACTATCACTATAATTTTCATTGTCACTTGGAATATCTATATATATTTAACACTATATTAAATAACATAAACTGTAATTATTTTCACGTAGATTCTACACTCGTATCTAACTAAAAAACTATGTTTTATAAACGGTTCGTAATATTTTTCGAATATTCACTCGAGCACACGAAAACCAGATGCACTTCACACGATAGTATAACTTAAACTTAATTCTCATCCATAAGTTTTTATGTGTATCGTGCTAATAATTCAAAAATAATAACTCGAAATAATTCCCACTTTCTAAAATAATGTGTCACTGAGATTCGGTATTTCCAGTAAGCCAGTATTATCTGACGGGAGATAATATTTACTCACAAAAAATATGTTGGAATTTCCTTATAGCAGGATAGAAAAAAATACAATAGAATCTTACTAATCTGACAATCTTGAGATTATCAGTAATCCAGTACTATCTAATGGTTAATGATATGATAAATTATTTTTAATTGACGTTTATGCCCGAAGTCCCGAGCTAGAGCGGTTACTATCAGGTAATACTTTTTTCACATAGTTTCGGTCGTCAGCTATGCTAGTGAGTACGACGGAGAAATTTCTTTTGTGTTTTGTGTCCGACAGTCCCGATTTATCTAATTTATGACAACGAACAATATGAAATATCAAAAAAAAAACATTTTAGGTTTTATGACTATGTAGTTGTAGAGTGTTGTAATTTTTTTATACTGATCTTTCAGCTAAAAATATAAACCAAAACAATTGTGTATTTTAAAGGCATTTAAAGTAAAATCAGTTCTTTGCAAACCGTTTAGCTATAGAGAGAAAGGGGATTCACCCAAATACATATTCGAAGGATATAGATTTAAATTCTTTGCACGAATCAGAGGAAGTAGAAGATTATATATTATTAGAAAACAAATCAATTCAAGAAGAATAAAAAAATGCTATTTTGTCAATAGTCGAAGGAAATAAGGGAAAAGCAAAGAAGGGAAAGAATGAAGAGAACATAAAAAGAGAGTTCAAAAAATTTGATATCTATAATAATATAACGGGTTTCATAAATGGAATAAAAAAGCACCTTCGTACATATAGAAATAAATTATAATATTAAGACTTTATTATTGTATATTTTTATTTTATCTTTCTGTTATGTATTTTTTATATATTTTTATATATGTTTACTAAATTTGTTAGATGTAAAGATTAGCTATTAAGCTAAATAAATTAATAAAATAATAATAATAATAAAAAGAAGCCTTATTCAACGCATTGATGACAATAAGACTATCAGCAACGGAAAGGGTTTTTTCCACAACGGGAATAATAAAAACAAAACTTCGCAGTAATATTAAATTCGAGACATTTAATGCATTATTGTTTTTAAAAAATATGTTCTTAAAGTTAAAATAAATGTAAAAATTACTATAAGTCTTTTATTTATTTATTTATATGTGCACGAATTTGAATAATAGATATTTTGGTACATTTGATAAATACTCAAGAGTACTCGAGTACTCGAGTATTTTAAAATTTTAATATTCGATACTCGAGTAGTTAATGGTTCAAGTAATTGGATACTCTAGCTTATATGCCAACTAAACCTTTCGTCTTCTTCTTATGTTATATCTTTCTTTATATATAATGGTTCGGGAAATTGATAAAATTCTCTCTTCAGAAGGTTACGATGGAGAAGATCAAGTTTTTCGATAAACAAGGACACATTATTTTTACAAATAATAAGTGGCAGCTTGAAGCTGCAAGTTATATTCATTAAATCATTTAAAAATATCTGCTAAATAAAAAGCATCATGCTTAACTGTTTTCAATTGTTGGTAGATATCTTCCTCGTGATTTTCCTTTAAAAACTGCATGATATTGTCATATAATGCTACAAAGCGAGACAGGCATGCACCTTTAGAGAGCCAACGAATTTTTGTGCGTAAAAGTAGCCTTATAAATTGTTCATCATTGTCCTCGCACAAAATTGTTATTTTAAAAATAAGATTAAATCTTAATAACCGTCTCAGTTATAATAGTAAACGATGAGTGTAGACTTGCATTTAAATTCTTAGCCACAAGATATTGTTTGTGTACCACACAATGGACACATAAAATGATTGTCCAGTGAATCCACAATATCATTTAATCATTGATGGTGCTCCATCAGTAGCACATGCCATTGGTTAATGATATAATATTTTTTTCAAAGTATAATTTCACAATATTAAATATTAATTCTTTTGTGTCAATAATTAAATTCACAGTGAATAACATTTCTTCTTGCAGTTCATGAATATTATCCGTGCCGTATAAGTGCCGTACAAAGACCATCAGTAGAAAATTATTATCCACATTAATAGACTCATCCAGTTGTATAGAAAATGAAGTGTTCTGTAGAATAGTAGCAAGCTTTCTTTCAACGTTAGTTGCCATTTCATAAATTCTTCTCCTAACGGTAGTATCACTCAGGGTTAGTGTTTTTAATTTATCTGGTATATCCAGGCACATTATCAAGGTTTCTCCAATGTGGCTTTTGCCAGTTTTAGCCATGTGATATGATGTCCATGTTCATTTTTTGCACTTTGTTTCTCAACTAAAGTCCATATCCATATATCTTGTAAAATAGTTTTTGATGTATTTATTATTTAAAGAATAAACGAATATTTATTTACATTGATGACATTTTTTGTTGTTGCTGCATTGCATTGTAATTAAAGGTTAATATTTTATGAACGTTAGTCGGTTTCTGTTTTTATTGGTTGTACTATTATTTATAGCCAAGAATACAGTCTTACAAAAGTATGTAGAGTTAAAAATTGTAAGTAAAGCCATCGCTATTTTTTTCAAGATGCAAAAGTTTCTGGTAATCTAAGCACTTAAAATGTATTCTTTATTTATTCTGCAAACGATTTCTTTCTAGATTATTAAGACCATTAGACATCTTAAGAAAATTTCATTGAACATTAAGTCGACAATTTCTTGAACTCAGATGCCGTCTTACGCTTCATTGAGTTGTATTTCATAATTATCAAATTTCATCTTTTGAAAACTATTTAATTTCAAAATACTGTAGACAACTACATTCGGACACATATTTGTCTGTTCCAGGAGTCTAAATTGATTAAATCATTCGCCGAACTGCTCAACTAACGAGTATAAATTATGCTGGTACTTTATTGTCATTGACTCCATTTAATTTTGCACAGGTGCTTGCCTTCTCAAAATACGTTTTTACTCAAACAAAATACTTAATACAAATAATATAATAAATAAAATCGTCTTAATATAAATATATAAAAATATATATAATATTTACATCTCGCTTAAAAATTTTAAGTTTACTTTTAAAGGCTTTTATGCATACAAACATAACGTTAATGCTGTGTCGAGGCAAAGAACTGCGGCTATATACCCGACTCGCTTAAAATCACGCTCTTCGTCGGTGCAGGCAAGCGGATTTTGCAGTCGAAGGATCCAAAGTAATGCGCTTCTTTGATTAAAGAGGCAAAATAGTTTCCGTGATATTCTTGTGCGATTTTTTGACTCAGTTAGACACACGATATTTTTATTTGTTTCTCTGTCAGAAGGATATTGAAGCTCGAAAATTCAATCTTTATCATTTAACATTTCCTTAGTATAGGTGTGTTGGTTAGCTCGCAAATATATGCATGCTATAATTGTTTGCTTTCTGTCATAGGTATGGGAAAATTATCTTTGCAACCCGATGATTCATCGTTTCTTTCGAGGTAATGCACGGTCGTAATTCGCTTGCAATTGTTTACTTCCATGAAATACGCTATATTTGTTTTATTTATTTTACTATTTAAGTGATTGTTTAATTCGATAATTTAATCAAGTTTTTTCTGAACAAATCCCAATTAGTTTTATGATTATATAAAGTCCGAGTTTCTTGTTTGTGGATTTAATTCGTTTGAAATTTTACTAGTATCGGCGAATGATCTGATGCTAGCTCGAAACATGATTCAGCTAAAATTTGTTTTACATCTATGTTTTTACAATGTTCAAGTCAATCCATTCAGGTAGTTTTTTTTTATCGGTTGGCCAGTGTGTTGCTTATCCTGTGAATATACACCTCAACTAATTTTTCACTGCCGCTTCGTACAAATATTTTGTATTGTCAAAACTCCTCCTAAGAGTTAAAGAGGATTTTTGGCAATTTAATACCCTCCAGAACATATTTTCTACAGAAAAATTAATAGTTTTATTTTTTCTTGTTGTATTTTGGGGGACAATATACGGCAAAAGCGTTAATGGCGAATAACGATCTTGAATTTTGACGTTAATTACCTTTTATTATTTTTCTTAAAAATTTTATTCTTCATAATGTTAATAATTGTTTTAAGTATTGCTGCTTTGTTAATATGTACAGTTCCGTCTGGGTATGTTGTAGTATAAATGCAGTATCCAGATTTTTTTTTATTTCTTGTCTGTGTTGTGATACACCGTTGGCGTTCCACGGGGCAATATTTAGTAAAACAGTCACTGCGCAGTTTTTTATAAGAAACTGCTTTTATAATAAAAACTTCTTTAAAACACTACGGCGAACAAAAATAGGATAAATATTTTCTTTAAGCCACCAATGTCAATTTCGAAAACAGCATAAGGCCAATAAATTTAACAGCTATATATAGTTCTCCCAAACACCAAATAAAGCAAAAACAATATGCAGATTTTCTCAAGACACTGGGAAATAGAATTCTCGTCGGAGGTGACGTTAACGCCAAACATCCTTGTTGGGGTTCGCATTCACAAACCCCCACCCTTACAGGCCGACAATTATACCTATCACTCCAATAAAATACTTTAAAAGCAATAACAACAGGTGAGCTTACATACTGACCTTCATACCGCAGAAAAAACATACTTAATTGACTTTGGTGTAGTTAAAGGAATCCCTGATTTTTTCTTTAAGGCTCAATCGAATTTTGACCTTTTATCTAATCATTCCTTTATTCTAATACACTGATTTATAGTTTGAATAAAAAACCTAACGCACCAATTTCGCACAGTAAAAGAACAAACTGGAAAATATTTGTGCAGAAATTAAATTATTAAAATAGCTATAATATCCCGTTAAAAACAACAAAGCAATTGGAGGACGCAATGGCGTATTTGAAAAAAAGTATTTAAGATGCAGCATGGTAGGTATACAATGCCAAATTATGGTTCGGTGAAAATTTTTCTCGGGACAATTGCTCTCAGGATAATTGCTTTCACGGACAATTGCACTCAGTGACTATTGCTTTCACGGAAAATTGCACTTAGGGAGTATTGCTCACACAGAAAATTGCTCTCATATATTTTTTTAATTTGCTATGTGTTCATCAGCAGTATAAATTTCAAACAAAATCAGAATTCAAACAACGACACTAAGAAAATATTTCAAATCGATGTTTCGCGTATTACGTTATAAAAACTAGACACATTTTTAACTTCAGAGAATTACTAAGCTAGTCTCAAATAAATGTTTGTTTGCCGAATAGGCGACTGGAATTTCACCAAAAGAGACATTTTACCAAAATAGACAAAACATAAACACTTTATTGTGAACATTGATTACTTAACAGCTTAACGCCCGAGGACTTGTATAAGAGTCTTGAAAGAACACTGTTTAGTGGCCGTTAACTCAGGCATGAGTCCTGCGTCATACGTTTTTTTTTATTAAAAAAATACTAAGATACTATCAAGTTTGCCTTTATATTATAATCAGAAATAGTAGTATTCGATTTCTACGTACTATCAAATAAAAAATAAATTATTATTTACTTAAAATTTTTTTAAAAAGTGTCATCTTATCCCATTGCGACTAAATGTAATGAGACGTCGCCATATTGGGCTACATATTTTTTTTTCATTCAATGTATAAAACATAATCATTTATTTCATATAAAAAATATTATTTTATTTTACACGTCTTTAACAAAAATAAATTTCAGGGACAAACTGTCAGGCTAGGTAAACATAGAACCACTATAATCAAAAGAAATCGAAACATCCTAGTTGATAATATATCAATTAACAAAGTTTTTCAACCTAAAATTCTGTATGTGATTGCAAAATTAAAAAGTAAATTTTTTACGATTGGTAAAAAAAATGAAGATAAATAAAATACAACAGTAATCAAAGAACTTCCAAAATATATCATCCATTAACTTACGAACATTTTTACCGGGTGTTTGTTATTTTGAAATTTCCACACCACTTGGAAAAACGCAATAATTCACAGATCAAGAAACCAGAAAAAAAGCTACAATTCAGATTAATTATCAGCGTATTTTGAAATAATTGAAAAAAAATATCATTGCACTCAAAAGAATCTCTGAGGAATAAAATCAAGAATTAATATATATGTATTTTTCATTCTAATATTTTGTGTAAATTGAAAACGGTTGCAATGGTTATAAACCAGTTATTTATAATTTAATAATATGTATGTTCAATGTAATGCTTCTATAATTTTTTGGATGAACGATTTATTAAAAATATCCGTTTATAATGTAATATAATTTGCACTCACCAAATTTTTCGGCGTCCTGTTTCTGTTTCAACTGTCACGGATACTTATAAACCACATTATATCTCTATTTATATTTACTTTTATTATTTACACTTTTTTATCTGCAATATTTCAATATTTTTTGCTACCTATTCGTCAATAATAAGAGGAATTTCACAACTTCTGCACATTCATGCTGTATCTTTCCTTATTCCACGTGCAGTGTATCTTTCTTTATTCCACGTTACACTTTTTATTTTTCAGCTTATCCAAAAGTCTTTCTGGTGGATCGACAGCACAAGTACGGCAAGATGGTGAAATGTCTTCAGAATCGATAGATTCTACTGAATTCTGCATCCATAGTTCAGCCTTACTCAAAAGAAAATCTCTGAATTTAATTTTGCTGTTACGTTTCAAATTTTGATAGACACTGAACGAATAAAACAATGCGCATTGAAATAAATAAAAAAACAATATTTTTTGTTTATTCTATTGTTTTTCAAAATAATACGTAACTATGTATTGATTGATGCGAGCATCACCTCATATATTTATTACAGTCCATTATACATTGAGGCTCATATATTGTTCTGATTTTTTTCCCGTGTCTATCATTTGGCTGTTATAAAAGGTAGATATCATTCTGAAATCTCTTTTCTTATTTGTTTTCTAAATTTGGATAAGCGTTTTACCTTCTTTGCCATGTTTTATCTATAAAAGCCTAAATTTTTTTAGTTTTGAGATTCTATTTTTCCGGATTGTTCCGCAAAGTACACTTTTTCGTAAAAATAAATATTTTGCGAGTAAAACGCTATTTTAAAAATTGTCAGCATAAACCCGGTGCCAGTTGTCCAGATAATTGGTTTAGTATTTTCATCGCCGTGTTTACTAATCTTCCTGCATATCCGGTGTATATTTTTAAATTACAAATACAACCGGTATCTGATTCGCAAACCATTCTATTCAACATTCCATATTTGGTTGAGGACTGAATACATGAAAAGTAAGTCTACCCAACCTTGGAATCATTCCCTCATCCAGAGAAAGGTTTTTCTTTGACTTGTAAACATAATTGAATTTTCCTAAATAATAATCAAAAATTGTTTTTTTTTCGCCAGCCTATCTGTACTATTTTAAATTGTTGCTTTTTAACGAAATACAAAAAAGTTAAAAGTTATTCGAAATATCGGCGTCTTGATTATGGGGTTTGTTAAGCTTATGAACTATTATAATAAGTAAACTAAACTACTACCATTGTGCGTTTTTTTTATATATTTTGTATTTGTGAGATGTTTGCCGATGATATTAATTTGTTTTCGAAACTATTATTTCGAACATATCATCGCCATTAAATACATTAGCCACTTGTCTGATGCGTTTACTATTATTGGGAAGAACTTGTTCCCCTAGAATACATTTAAAATCTTAAATATCGCTTGTTGGATCAAATTCACTGCAGTCTTTCTTTTTTTTTAAAAACACAATCACAAAATATCACTGAGAGTAGAACAATTTTCGCGATACGTTTCGGTCGATAGTTCACAAGTGACTAAATATACTGCATTCATTCGATTGTAAAGTGCATACTGTGTGGAATTCCCTAATTCGAAGTGGGTCATATACTCTAACATGAATTTTCAAAAGGTATGTCTTAATATTATATATTTATGCGAAAAATCATAAGGAAGCTCCATAATAAATTTAAATCAACTATCATAATTGGTTTACAAGTCATAGAGAATTAACTAAAAAATATAATTGTTTGCCATTATTCTGCAAAATCACCCGGCAACCAAGCAAAGCTCGGCAAAAAAACCCCGGGCGGTAAGCTGTTAAAAGTGTGTATCTTTTGATACAATGTAAATATTTTAGTGATTTTTTAAGTCATTAAAATTGTATCAATGCATCGATTTTAACAAATATTTATTGGTTTTTAATAAGTGTTTCGTTAAGAATAGCAATTAAATTATACTTCCAAAAGTCAGTAATATTATTAACATGCGTAAAATTGTATGTGATGACGTCATGTTTCGTGAGTGTTGATGTCATGTTCTTGATGACGATGTAACGTCTTTATGTTAACAAATATCGAAAGGTTGTCATTCACACCCTTCTTAGGAAAATGTAATGTCTAGCTGATGGCTTCCGCAGAAATCACTTGATGATATTTCAACTTAATAGTTTGGCGGAGCATATATGCGTTAATTTTAATATGTAAAAAAAATATTTTACCGTTTCTATGAACACGCTACTGTGGGCAAGGTTGGGAGAGAATTTCTCTTAAAGAAAGTCTACTAGTCCTATGTTGGAAAATGACTTCTTGAGCGAATCGGCCAGTTTCCATAAAAAGTTATCTTCAGTGGCCAGAGAATTGAGTTTTGAATCTAATTGTTAATTGTGAAACTCTCGAAACGCTTTCTTGATGATTATTTTCTTTCAATTTTGTCCGTTAGGTCACCATAGCGGTGCCAGGGTTTGCGGAAATGATTTTTAGTAGAGATCGGCAATCTCGTCTCTAGGCGGGGGTGGGTTTTTGTATTGGCGATTGAAGTAGCAGTGAAATTTAATGCTGCTGAGTAATTGAGTTGGGGTTTGGACTGGTGTCTGGACGTTGGTGGCTAAGAAGTGTGGAACTATTGTATTCATCTCTCAAAATATGCTCAAAAGCTAAGACTAAATTATAAATAATTCTAAAGCGTTCTGGAAATTCATTAACACTAATCGCGCTACTCGGTTGATGCTGAAAGTTATGAGCTTCCATAAAAAACTTTGAACAGTTCTAAACATAATGTTACAGGTTGCGCGCAATATTTCCGTTCTGTGTACGAGAAATCTTTTTCGCCTTTCGTTCAGCTGATTCTTTATTCTTGTACTTAGTATTCAGTATTGACCATCAAAGAAACTGAGCGCTTTGAGAAGTTAAAGATTTCTAAGTTCTTTAGGGCCTGATTTGATTCCCTATTAAATTTTTAAGATTGCTAAGTCAGTACCGCTGCTATTCTTAAACGTATTTTTGCTCCGTTCTCAAGACGCCATCTTTGTAACTGCATAAAAGTATTTTCTATTTATAAAATGGGTATCAAAAAACTACATGCTGAAGGGGTGTGACTTTGCTCTCCGATTGACGTCAGAAAAAATTACAATTTTGTACATTTATAATTTTAGCATAGTATTGGAATACGACTCTTAGAAGTCAAGGAGTATTTTCTGGTATGTCGAGTTATGATTGTCGGCTGAGTGATAGTAAAGTAGTTGGCAATGTTATTGTGATGTCGTGTTCTCGTGTTGCTCTCTAAGGGACCTGCTTTTGCCGCCCTTTCATGATGTGCGAGGTCCTAATTTTCATTATGGAGGTGGTACTTTTGATGGTTAGAGTAACATACGACTTCGGCTACCTCTCTTGGAGGAGAAACTAATTTTGTCGTTCGTGTCCGCACGAGCAACCCAAGTCATCCCTCGGGCAAAATCTGTGTCAAAAATGTTTGTAACACATTGTTTAAAAATATCTCATCCCTTTTTTCTGAGAACTATCGAACATTTTTTTACTGATGTTTAATATTATTTTTTTTATACATATATAAATAAATGTATGTATATATAGATTTATATGGCAACGTCACAAATTTGCGCGGACAAATAGGCGTGCGTCAAAAGAGCGCTGCTTTATAAGCGCTGCGTCATAAGAACGTTTACCAAAGTAGCGCTGTAACAAAATAGCGTGCGTCAAATGCGCAGACAGTCATATGAGCGTTTGACAAAAGAAAACACGTCATAAAAGCGCAAAAATACTTGGAGAAAATGAAGTAATAAATATTTTAGGAATTAGGTATACAAAGAATATGAATATTGTGAGAAATATAAAAAGAAAAAAATCACGAGATATAGGCGGTAAAATTAGTGTTTTATGTGCCAGAGCGTAAAGACGATTAAAATGATTAGCCAATGAAAACATCATTATTTATTAATTATTACGTACATACGAAGGTATTGCTCCCCATCCGCATACGTACGATCTACATATATTCTTACTAAAATGAAGCACTGATTTTGAATTTATCATTAGATTTGTTCTGTAATGTTTCATTAAATTGCCAAATAATTATCGACTCGACTTGCAATGAATGCGTACAATTATAGGGCAGGTATATGGCCTGCCAGACCTTTTTTTTATTTATTTTAGACAACTACACTTTATTGTGAATGGCAAAAACAAGCGCAATATAAATTTTAATAATTTTTCTTAAATACTTTTTTTATTAGTCTGATATTCAGTTTTAATGTGTTATTACTAGAGACCTAAATGTTTTGCGATTACGATAAAACTTTTTTTTGTGAATTTCGTGCTTCATCCATTCTAAAAAGGGTAGTATTACGCTATTTTGTTACAGCGCTACTTTGGTAAACGCTCTTATGACGCAGCGCTTATAATGCAGCGTTCATATGACGGCGCTCATTTGACGCACGTTTTTTTGACCGGCTGCCGATTTATATACATACACAGAAATGGGAGTTTCAGTCGGTCCTTAATCATAACATGTATCTTATTTTCTTTTTATTAATGCTTATTTCGGTAGCAACACAATTAGTAAATATTTACAAATGTGTGTTATTATGTATTTGTCTGATTATGTGTTTGTATGTAAATATTAGTATCTAGTCTTTATTTATCTGCTGTTGTGTCCGTACGCGGTGAGATTGAGTGGTATCTTTAGAAATTATCTCCACGGCAACGTTTAGCTATGTATTATATATTAACAGCCGCATAAATAATATTTATAAACAAATATAAAATAATATATTTGTTACACAATCTACACAAGCTACGTTGTAATATCATACAGTTATAAGAATACCAAAATTAATAATTCGATGATTCCAACAGTACAATTCATGGGGTTTCTTATTCTAGTTATTCTAATAACGCGGCCGAGTTCAGACGTTTGTTGGTTATATGGTGTTGTGAATAACTCGCTAGTAGTTGGTGTGTTATGTTTTGCTTACATATATGTTGTCGTGAATGTAACATCTTAATCAAATTTCTTAAAATAAGTATCCTTTTTTTGTATTGATTTTTTTTTATTGAATTATCCTAAAATTTCTCACCGCCTATTAACACAATGTGTATAACGTATGAAATGTATAAGTAATATTTGTAAAAGAGCCAGCTTCAATTTCACTATGTATTGTATCTTATTAATCAATAGACAAGCAGTATATTATTATAAGTAAAGGAAATCTGATACGGTTAATTAAAATGTCTTTTAACTATTCAATAAAGAAAAAAATATCATAACAAACTTGACGGTAATATATATCGGTAATAATTATCTTTATGTGTGTGTTTTTAGTACAATATTTATTACCGTCATGGTGATTATGATCTTTTATATATAAATACATACATATATATTATTATATCTATTTACATATATTTGAAATCTCGGGATTCATCGCGATTTTCACTTACTTTCTTTCTATATTTCGGCTGTGATTTTCCAGCCATGATCACGAATTATCCGTAACTGCCGCTCTAGTATTTGATCTTGTCATATATACTCGTTTCGGTCGGGCAATATTAATAACTATAATTAATTGTCCATTTGCCCCTGATGAGTCATTCATTAATGTGTATTTTTAACTGTGTGGCAATTAGGTCGGTGACATTTTTATGTGATTTTTCCGTGAAAACTTTGTTTTTGAATTTATTTCACACGTTACTTAGCTGTTTAAGATTTGAGCCTCTTTCTACTCGCATCTCGAGTTTATTCAAAACACAAGATCAACATCTGTGATCGAAACGTCGGCAAACGACAAAAATCGAAATCGCGGAAAGAGACTTTCCGTGTACTTTATGAATACACGTTGAAGCTTATATGCATTAACCTTTTGAAGAACTCTCTTGTGTAAATAATAAATGTAATTTCTAGTTTATATTTTTAATATTTATATTTTGCTGGCTGCATAAAAATTGTAAACAGGATTATACCGATTATATTATACTGCAGATGTAGAACCCGTTCCCCCTATCTGCATTTGCGCTGTATGCATAACGTGTAGCAGAACAAACATATGTACAAACACGCGTATCAAGTTAACCTTTTAAATTTCAGCATCGGGGCTATAATTCATCAGGCAATGCTTATTGCATATAGATGAAATGCTGGTAAAACTGCGCGTTCATATGTATGTATTTGCGTGCTTTATTAACATGCGTATTTGAGGTTTTGTATTTGCATAGCATCATTAAATATCTTATTCTTATTCAATTTCAGTAAATATCATTAGATTCGTAACATTTTATTTATAATACTTAAACACCTATAGTATTATATGCACTATATTTGTTTTAATACTTGTGCAGGGCTTTACAGCACAAAGAAAAAAATAATACATATATACAAAATACATAAAAAAAATCACAAAAACCATTACATTAAATTATGGGTAGACCAGAATTCTTAAACGAACTAAAAGTTACAGTATTAAAACAAATTAATACTATCCTACATATGCTTAAAAATTCAGATAGCTGTGCCTTTTGGAGAGTTGTCTAATACTTCTGTTCTCATAAGCGCTAATTTGTATATTATTTGATATATACACCATACATCTTACTATTTGCTAACTATCTTCATGCTTATAATTTTTTAATAATTGCAATTTGATAAAAAATATAAAATAAAACGTTGTTGGTTATAATTTTAGGGGAAAAAAATAAAAAAGTCAGCTAACATTTATACCTTGCTCTGGTCCATGTCAGCTATGATATTTCTTGTTTTTACCCATGGAATTTCTGTGTTTAGTTTTAAGCAATTTATCGCGAATATCATTAGTTAGTTTGCTTATTAAAAATTTTAATTGCATAGATTTAGTTTTTTGTCACTGCTTTTCTATTTTATTTTTATTTAATGAATATTTTTACGCGTCGATACATACATTATTTTAGCCTATTTGATTCCAGTTGTTAAAAAATTAATATCGTCGTCAATTGTTTTAGTGTCTGTTGAGGCATAATTTACCACTATACGGGACTCGATTAAACTCTTGAAATCCTTCAAATCAGTATTTTTATAGTCAGCGAAAATTTTATGAATAATCTCGACCACACCATCCAGTGTAAAAAAACACAAGAAGGTGGGACGAAGACAGCGCCTGAATGTCTTGCATATCTGAGATCTGAGTATTACCCTTAAATAACTTACTAAAATTGCCGGCTGAATTCGATACTATATAATACAATAGATAAACTTTATCTAGCTTTGTATGGGAGTTGCTTTCGTAATTTTCTATTCATTAAGGAAAGTATTTGTTTTCAAAGATGGGTACATACATATAACAAACAATAGCGGATTTTTAAGCATATAACTTGGAATGAAATAAGAACCTGCTAATTTTGTAAAATCATACTGAAGGTCAGAAATTGTGAAATGATCGATCATCATCTCGGTGTGTGTATTTACGATTCGTTGTTATCTGAGTTTGGAGTCGTTGGGATTGAGGAAAGGAATTGTTGAAAAGACTGTTCGGAAGTAGCTCGCAAACGCATTCACCAAAAATGCACCAATGCACGAATAATATGTATTCTAGTATTAAGCATTAGGTTTTTCTATTGATATTTTTCAATTATCTATTGATTAAATGCGTATGATAACGATTTTAATTTTAATTTTTGGTTGGGTTTATATAATAAGTTATAACTTACAACAATTTATTTTTATTTATAAGTTTTATCTTATTTGTGTAGTAGAAACTATAATTATACATTTGGAAGATTTATTTTATTTCAATTTAATTAGTGGATCTTAAAATATAGCTTAAGAATAATTAAAGTGATTTTTTATTAAAATGTTATTCATGAAAGTGTGCTAATTTTATATTTGTCTTCTCTAAGTATAGTTTGTTGATTTCTGAAATTTTAATACTGAAACTTTAATTGCTTTCGACAAATTTTGTAAGATCAACAGCATGAGTTTCATTCCGATTGTTTCACTGTTACTAACCTCATGGTTTTCACCAAAATAGTGACATAATCTTCTGATGTGCGAATATAAATAAACATCATATATACGAATTTTGAAAAGGCCTTCGACAAGGTTTGTCATTTGTTATTAGTTTCAAATTTTCTAAATCTCGGTTATTCTTGATTTATTTGAGCGATCGTACACAGTTTGTAACATATAGTGGCCAATTGTCAAAAAATTTTCATAGTGAATAAAATTTTCTATGAAGATAAGATTCCATCTTAATTTAGTGTCGATATATGCCATATTATGTGATTTTGTTATGAGGAACCCGTTTCACTTTGATGATTCGTCAGTTATTAATGTCCTCTATGACGATTTAGTTTGCAGCATTCTTAAATTGAAATATATTATTAAGAATTCCCGAATAACCAAATACTTTTTTGGTTAGAAGCGTTGTAACACGGTTTGCTGAATTATTTGATCTAGAATCTCGATCGCGTCTTCTTCCGATGTCCATTGGAGCCAGGACGTCTGCATTAGCTGACTCGCCTTGGGCTATCGTCATCCGACTCCTTAATACGCTAGCATTGCACATCGATTTATTTAATATAGGCTACAAAGAGCTACAGATATAACTAAAGTAGTAATTATAAAATACTTAAGCCTTTTAATAAAAATATTAAATATAAGACGTTATACTGCGCGCCCAACATTTAGACTTAAAATACCAGTTACGTAAAATAGCAGCTTATTAGCAAAATCTATTTATCATGCTTTTTTTATTTTTTAAGTAAATAAGATATTAAGATTGAAAAGGTTGGCAACAAATGTATTAAGAGAAGCTTTTTATATTATTATTGATCTGTTATGTTCATGTGTCTTCTATATTGTTTGTTAAATTGTATTAGAGAATACTTATGATTATAATTTTTATTTTATTTGTCTTGTAAATGTGATAAGGGTCGGTAAACAATATATCGTTACCGCAATTGTGTGAAAATAAATTAATATAATATGACACAATTATCTCATGTGGATTATGATGTATAAGGTTATTCCTTAGTGTTTAATTTTAGTTTAGTGTAACATATATCGTAATATTATATGTTTTTTGCAAAAATCATAATATAGGTTATTTAATCAAAGAGGTAGACAAGGATATATTTTTAGACGTAGTCTCCATGACGACAATACATTTTTTTTGCACTTGAAATTATTGCATCTTATTATCTCGATAATAGATCCTTGAAAGCAAATAAGGCAGGTTTTAGATCGTTAAAATTGTTTAATGATCAGATTGAATCAAAACATTGTTTTGCTGCAACAAAACATTAAATTAGATATTCTTTAGGCATGTTGACTAAAAATATTATTTTATTTGTCCTAGAAGAGAGTCAACATAATTTTTCACGCAGCTGGTTGTTTGCGAAATTTATTGAGTGATTTACAAAATGACTTTGTGTAAGGTTCTCTACGGCGTAAGCTTAGTACTGTAATGTGCGAGTCTACACACATCACACTACTGAGCTTTTAGAGATGGGAGATTTCTTTTACTAACGTTTTGCCTATGTTTAGTCTTTATCGTAAGACTTTCAGCTGTATCGGTTTGTATTTTATTATCTGTTTGCATATGTAGTATGTATATTTAATTTTAAATAATCAGAATTTATGGATTATAATTGTGTTTTATAACGTATGTACATATCGAAAATGAATAATACACACATAAAAACTTACGTGACACAAAAAAATATCTCGCTGACTTGAATTAAAGTTTAATTTATTAAATACTTCATCAAGTCAGTACGACTATGATTTAGTCCAAAATAAGATATTTAGGCAATTGAACTTTAGCAGCCAAGTAGACTTCCATTTTCAATTGTCAGATTAAGTTTAGCTGAGTAGTAGATAAGAGTAGCAAGTTGCAACTACGTCATGAACTATTCAATATTTCATGTAGAAATATATACAATATAGCACAAAATATCTTTGCTAATTTTTATCTTTTTAAATTTATGTGTTTCCTTCTTCTTGTAGTTTTTACTTTAGTATTTGTTTCTTCATTAAATATATGTTCTGCTAATGAAATTAAAAAAAAAAACTGGCGGAGAAATAAATGATTAAATTTGTGTATATGTCAAATTCGTAAGATGGTGCTATTCAATTTCAAAATATTTGAAATATGCATATACTATATAGAATCTAAATAACCATGCATATGCTATAAAAAACCTATAAATAATATACAACAGAACTTTGGTTTGTGTATATAATTTATATTTTAAACTTTTAAATCAGTAGGGACTTAAGCTGAAACTGATATCGTTATACTACTGCCATCTGGATTCTTAGTCAAATACAAAACACGAAAATATTTTATGGTTTAGTAAAAAGTTTAAATTTAAAACATTGTTTAATTCAATGCTAATTTTTAAGTTTTGTTTTCTTACATTGTTGTTAAAAAGCAACTATTTATTTTATTTTTCATGTCGTTTAATTTATTTGTAAAATATTTAAAAATTAGATTGGATTATTTCTAGTTTACTTACGTTTAAATTGTACAGCTGTCTATAGAGGTCTTAATATAGCATCATATTAATGTGATACTTAAACCTGCTGCTGCCTTCCACCGAGGGCTTTAATATCAATACACCGAACACCGTTATTCTGGTATTCCAATCAATCGTATAATTCTAGTTTTAAATACTATGAATGCCTTTTTATAATTCATAAAGAGACAATGCATCCATTGAAATCTTTAAAGTCGATATTAGATTTTTATAATCGATATATTTAACAACATTTTGATCAATGATACATTTTGTAGGCAATGTGCTTTGTGTTTTGACAGGTGCTAATATTTTACTACACAATCTTTTTGACAAACTATAGATATATCATTTGCTATTTTTTTTTTATTTTTAAAGACTTCGATCGTTGTTTGTTACAATTTGCTTATTACGTAAACTTTGCATGAATTTGTCTCGTATGTCTGTTTTTTTATAAAAATTTTACGATCTGGATGAGTGGCTTTTGTATTTCAAACACAACCATAGCTTGGTACAATTTATAAGAAACAGAGGTTTTCCAATCGTATATGATGAAACTAAATTATTAATGTTTGAATCCTATTTTTTATTTTAAGTAGTAAATTTGCTTAAAAATGTATTTTAATAAATAATATTATAAGTATTTTTCTGCAGCGAGTTATTAGCACGGTTTGCGTTTAAAGCCATTAATTAATTTATGTATGTATAACTTTCTGGTTCAATTAACCCTTGTGATATTGCAATTTTCTTACTTCATGATTTTAATTAGCAGATACCACATTTTAATTATAAATATGTCTTGCAACTAATCAAGTGTAGTAAAGTATGAAAACAAAGAAAATACCGATTATTATTAAGAATTATCTCCAATGATATTTTCTTTATTAGATGTTTACTGAGCGAGTGGGTTCTACTCAAAGTATTGTAATAACGCTAGTTGACGTGTGATACTCACTTGTCTACCTCAATAACACAAACCTGTTAACATTGTTATTGTGATTATAAAAATAGGTTATTAACACATTACGGCGACATCATTTAGTAGATAGAGATGTATGACACACCAATGCCAGACATGTTTATTTATTTAAATGGAGAGCGGGTATAATTTTACCTATTTTTATTTCAAGGCTTACAATATATTTGGTTGACCTAAAACCTGCATATTCACTTAGATCTGCTGATGTATGATGCAATAAAAGTCCATTATATTTTGTAAATAAATCGGCAAAAACGTTTCCGTGATTGTCATACCATCAGTAGTTATACATAAATTTATTAGCATATCCAATTTTGTTTCGGCAGGGTAATTACAATACGGTAAAAGTATTGATGTATTGATATTTATTATTAGTTGAATTTTAAACGGATTTCAACACGTTACTCAGCTTTAAGAGATTTGAGAAGTCGCGTATTGCGGCTGTTCTCTCATCCTCTTTGACGATGTTTCGCAATCCGATGTTAGGGACATCATCTAGGGTGATCTTATTTCGACTGACGTAGATTTTATAGTCGCAGATTTTATAATCCTCGTGTAACTTGTTAGTGTTACGAGTACATTAATTTTTTGAAATGATTTTTAAGTGATTGAAATTTGACTTACTTCAAAACCGGTAAACAAGTATTTAAAATTGGTTTCGCGTAGTTCATTTTATAAAAAAAAATTTGATCGCATTTCTATGTTTATTGTTGTTAATGAATTTCCAGAACGCTTTGGTAGCATTATAAGATCTGCTTCAGCCGAAATAAGATCGAGATTTTGCTCTAAATGATGACGCCAACATTACGGCAAAATCAATAAAAAAATTAATGTGCGACACACAATCCCTCCCATCTCCAAAAGCTAAGTTACATATTGAAATTCGCTAAATACTCAAACATAGGGGTTCATCATCTAGGGCGTCTCAAATTTATCTTGAAAGTACTGTCAGACGTACGTAGAAAATAAACCAAATACAAATAGACATATTAATTCTAACTTTCATCATCATCATTCTCAGTTATTTTCATTCAGTGACAGCCTGTCTATATAAAAAACTACTGATAAAAACAATAAATTAAGAAAACTAAAAAATTTGCGATTTTCATAAAATCAAATCGCAATTTGTCCATTAAGTTCGAAAGCTTTTTAGGTCACTATTGCACGTGATATCCAATGTACTTTATAATAGTATTAAAATGGCGTGTATTTTGTTCTTAAATATTTCCAACATTTTTTGACAAAATAGCTGCTCTGTGTAGCGCGCAGTGCATCCAGATCCAGTATTTTTAAATATTGTTTAAGTATCTGCTGCGTGTCCTAATGTTGACTATAAATTTAATGCAGTTATTCCACTTTATGTCGTTCTCATAAAAAATAATAAATTATTTTTAAAATTTCAGTAGACACGTACTTTTCTGAAATCGGGTTGCAAATTTACATACATATTCTATCTTCGTGTATACTATTTTCTGTACATATTAAACATATGCAAATATTAAATAAGCAGCTTAAACTATATATGCTACCTCATTTAATTGTATTGCGAATTTCGGAGTAAGCAGTCGAGAAACTAATTGCTCGCAAGGATCTTCAGATACCAGCAAGAGGTATAAGTCACAACTGTATTTCATTTGATTCGTGCAACAGTATTAAAAATAAATCAATAGCTGCTGGCAAAGCAATCTTTTCATATTTTGAATGTGTATTTTTTATATTTCGCGATTCTGTAAGAAATGTATATAATTATAAATAATATATGCATTTAATAGGAAAAGAGCTCTGTTTTTGCACGTTCGTTTTTATTTGTTAAAGTCATTTAGTTTTTATTAATATTTGAATTTACATGTTTTATAGCTAATAAGTTTCTCTAGCTAAAACTTTGGTACAGATTAAAGATATTGGTTATACGAAGCTATTTATCATAATACCTACGAATCCTAATGATAAATAGGATATCTCGTATTCCTTGGTTTAATTTTTATTTTCTTGTTTTATTCTCATTTACTTCAGGATCAGTATATTTATTATAAGTGTATTTTTTATGAACAGTTAAAAAACATTTTAAGTTTTGAAAATATCAGGAATGAATTTATTATGAAGTATTACAGGTTCCTTTAAATTAGCTCGCGCCGTCTATTTTAAAACCGCTGATATTTATTTAACAATATTTATAATTATTGTATTTAAAATTATAAATGAAAACACAAACCTTTTATATACATATATCATATGATTTTTCCTATGTGTTACGTCCTGCGCAGAGGGAAATTCACCCCCTACTATATCTATTCAGTTTTCAAACTTGTAATATTTCCATACACAGCGGCGGAGTTCCCAGCAGTATGATCTAGGTTCTCGTCGAGCTTGGACGCAAAGCTTTCAAGTTTCGAAGTTCTCTCTGCCGTGATCATATCAGGTATTGCGTTTCAAATCATTTTTACTATGTAGTATCTATCTATATATACTATTATAATTATTAGAGAGTTACCAAACTATGTATTAAAGTATTATTTTTTTGTAACATCAACAGATTTGAAAATGACTAAAACTTTATCGAGGGCGGCTATTGTCTCAGGACTTTTTGCCATCACGTTCGTGTCTCTGTCTCTCTTCGGATCTAGCAACTGGATCCAGTGCAGGGAAAGGGTTACTCTGTTCAACCAAAAAACGAAAATCGTTTCGTTTAGCATCGGCGCATCCAACATCTGTCCTGTTAACCACCCGAACAACGACACCAACAACTGTGAGTTACAATTATTTTTTTAATATACATAACGTTAGTTATGCGATTTTATGATTTTTATGCTATTAGTGTAAATTACTAGACTTAGTTTTTTATAATTATGATGCATATTCTATGATGAGAAAAAATAAAAAAATATTTTTTAATAGCAATATTTTATCATAAAATAAGATATACGAAGATCAACTGAAATTCAATACAAATTTAATATAACTTCTAGGCGCTACGCAATGTAAACTTACGGCTGTCGATAATATTCAGCAAATTCAATAAATGCAAAACTAGTGTAATTATGATAATTTTCATGACTGCACTTCGAAAAGTTTTCGTAAACATAAAATGTTATTTTAATTATTTAATCTCAGATTTAGATTGTATCATAATCTGTTATATATTTAAAGGCAAATATTGCTTTAGCCGTAAATATACAGGCAATATGTTAACAATAAAATCCGGGATTCGGTTATTTATGTTATTAATTGTAATGAATTTTATAATTAAGCTCTTAATCCTAATCAATGTAATTTTTATTTCAATGACGAATTATAGTTCACGGATTAATATAACTATCACAATGGAAGTATTTTCTTATTACATATCACAAAATTTTGGCTTTGAAAATATTTCATATTTTTCATAAGACAACACAGTTTTACTTAAATAAAAACATGCTATGATTTATTTAGAACGTAGACTCGTTAATAAAATTCTAAGATAATATATTATATTATACAATAGGTATAAAATTGTTTTTCCTACCTATTTGTATAAGTTATTTTTAAAATATATTTGCTACGAAGAAAATATTTTTGGAGCACCATTTTTGTTGATTTATATTATATAAATACATGTCGGCGGACATTTTTATAAAAAAAATGTTTTTTATTTCTATAAGCCAATCAAGATGTTGTTATACTTTTCTAAAACCGTAATAATGAAACTGATTATAGCTGCAGTAAAGAAAACATAAAATTAGAAGTATTGTGTTTATATGGTGCTATTTTTGTATTTAATATTACACAATCTAATTGCTTTTATTTTGCTTAATTTATTTTTGGGCTATAATTATATTTAATTCATTGGGCTTTTTTTTGGCTTTACAATGGTTGCATAAATATATTTTTTTATAACCCCTCTCTGAAAAACTCAATCGATATATTGCTCTTAACAATTCTGAAACATGCGCCATTTGGGTACAGTTGATCTTAGGTTATGCAAGTTTAAAATGTATTTATTATTAATCACAATAAAATGTATTTATTATTAATCACAATAAATTTCTGAGCGTTCCTGGAACGAAGCTTATTTGATTTCTGTATGCATTATCGGTTTTAGGTGAACCATTATTACATTTAAATGTGGCTTAATTATATTACTAAATTACCAATTAATAATAACCGGTATCTCGTTAAATTTAATATATTCATATTAAAAATATTTTTTACTCATAAACTATATTTTAAATTATAGTCACAATATAAAATATTAATTTTTTTTAAGCTTTTTTATACTACATATGTATATGCAAAATTCTGCCAAATACATATATGTTTGGTTTTGCGAAACCCGGATACTTATATTCTATTAACTACTTTTTTTGGCGGCCGGTCAAAAGAGCGTCGTCATATGAGCGCCGTCATATGAGCGCTGCATAATAAGCGCTGCGTTACAAGAGCGTTTATAATTTATATTGCGCTTGTTTTCGCCATTCATGATAAAGTCTAGTTGTTTAAAATAAATGAAAAAAAAATCTGACGAGCCATATGCCTGCCCTATAACTGTACGCATTTATTGTCGAGTCGATAATTATTACAATTTAATGAAACATTTCAAAACAAATCTAATGATAAATTCAAAATCAGTGTTTCTTTTTAATACAAAATATATGTATACTATACGTATGGGGATAGAAAGCCAAACTTTCGTATGTACGTAATAATTAATGAATAATATTATTTTTATTGACTAATCATTTTAATTGTCATTACGCTTTGGCACATAAAATACTAAAATATTCATTACTTGATTTTCTCAAAATATTTTTGCGCTCTTGTGACGCGCTCTCTTTTGACAAGAGCTCTTATGACTGTCTGCACATTTGACGTACGTTATTTTGTTACAGCGCTACTTTGATGAACGCTCTTATGACGTAGCGCTTATAATTCAGCGCTTTTTTGACGCACGCCCATTTGTCCGCGCTTATTTGTGACGTTGCCACTTTTCTTATATATGAAGTATATAGTAGCGTGCAATATTTTTACAAATTCTTGTCTCAACATAGGGTATAATGCATAAAAAAATTATTAGGCTTAAAAACCCATTTATTTAAAAAATAATAAAAACCATTCGATACCGACGGCTTAAACTACAATATATACAAATTCATACCTGAGAGGTCTAAGGTTGTTTCGTTTAATAATGAACTCTTTAAATAATAAATATTGGTTCATTTTTTTAATATTCAAGATACAAATAATATATAATACACCTTCCTATACTAACGTTCAAAAACTTTATGAAATTTGAAGAACTTGTTGCAATTGCGATCCTCAAACCATAATTTACCATATATTTATTATGCTTTTTAAATAGTTGGCCTTGTATAGATTAACACCAACAATTCAATTAAAGCATTATAGAAATAATATATAACACATCTCTTATAATGGAATTCAAATACCACCAAAACTTTTTAAGCTTTTTTAATGACAGAATTCTAATACCACTAATTAAAGAATATAATCATACCAAAAATACTATAAGAGTATTACGTGAAAGCAATACTAATCTACTGATTTTTAGAAGCGGTATATATGACAAAACCTTAATTTAACTATAAACATAAAATGCTTAAGCACATTTTGCTTTAGAGACATAAATTGATTTTTAAAAGCTACATGTCTATAGGTAAGTAAATATTTTATTTTCAAGTAAAAAAAAGCGTAAAATGTTTAATAATTAACTGATGTATATTTATTAAATGTGCTTTGTGTAAGGTTTTTGTATTTACTATTTGTCTTTTTTTACAGTTTTAATTTCATCTTTAAGCTATAAATTGTTATAAACTAACTTTTGCGTCTTATTTTAAACGTATGTATTTTTATTCTTACAATATATAGGTTTTTATACAATATTTATAAAAGCGAGCCGTCAAGGAAACGTAATTGAAATGTATCTTATACTGATATTAATGAAATTTTAACAAATAAATGCAAGTAACATACATATATTTATAATACACGATAAACAAGTAGTGATTATAACATTAAAAATATTGATATTGTTACTATTACTATTATTATTTTGAGGTATCGAAATTAAAAATATTAAAGAATAAAAAAATAAACTTTAGTTTTGATTAGAGATAAATTAAGTACATAAGTATTTTAATTTAATAACACAAATCTTTTTTACAATATGTACTAATTGTATACAAACAGTTTAAAAAATTAAAAAATCAGAACAAATTTATACAATGGTAATTAATCAATAAATATGATAATATAATTTACATATAAATTTTATTGACGATTTAAAAATACAATTACCAGATGAACTTATAAAAAAATCATATAAATATAATAATAAAGAATAAGAATTTAAAATATATATTTCAGACTTTTTTATTATTTGTGTGCTTTTTGACGGCGCGCTTTTATCACGAGATGTTTTGATACGGCGCATCGCATCGTTAGAATACTGTGAAGTAAATCTAAAGACAATCTTAAGCAAAATAATAACGAAAGTCAAGCTACTAATAGGGCTTGCCAGATAAAGTGAGAAAAAAAATGATATATTTTAAGAAATAATAAATTCAATCCATATATTTACAACAGATTGCAATTTTAATAGTTAGCAAAGTTAATAAGTCCTTTAACATTTAAAGTACTTCTGTACAAAGTAGCAAACAACTTAAGTTTTCGTAGTATTCAATTAAAGAGTCATTAAATATCATAAGAGCATTGCAGGCAGCCACTAATGTATTTATAATATTATGCATATAATGATGCCAAAGGATCACATAAAGGATTACAAATTTGAATGGTTGTTCTATTTTAAGTGGTCGATTTTTACAGTAAGATAAATATTTATTTAGAGTACCTGTGAAGTTATGAAAGTATTTGATAAAGTCACTCTGATTATAAATAATATATATATATATATATATATATATATATATATATATATATATATATATATATATATATATATATATATATATAAATTAAGTTTCTAATTGCACTTATTTAATATTGCAATAGTTAATAATATTTTAACAAAAGATCTCTAAGTAATTTTTTTACAAAATCAATTTGTGGATATTTTTTTTTACATTTTCTTTTATATGCACTTATACATGTCAAGTAAAATCAAGATTCGTTTAATTTGCGATCCTAAAAAACGAATTTCAATTTCCTTATTATTAATTTTAGCTGCAGGATTTTTTTGTATTATACCCTGAACCATTGTATTAGTTTGGGGAAACAAAACTAAAATTTACTTTACCTACAGTAAAAAATATTTTAAGACGAATTAATTGTTACTAACAATTTGCAAGCAAATATGAATTAAGTTAGCTCGTATTATTTATTAAATTATTTCAGACTACTTCAAAAAGAGTTTAGATTGTCTTCCTTTGTCATACAAGACGTGGACTGTGCAAAATGTTCAATTTTCGGAAATGTGGACAAATCTACATCTCATCCCTAAAATAGTCATCAATATGAGGTAAGAACTATTTTTTTTGTATTACCATTTTTAACTATTGCGTGCGTTTGTCAGACCATTCGTATTTATACTTGTTAGACTAAAATAAACCAGTATGCAAGTTATATTATTGTTTATTACTTTTGTGAACATTGTATATGAAGCGAAAGAAATTTATTTTAAGATTTGGCCTATTATAAATAAGTAATAATGGCAAGTTGTACAGTTTTAATATTTTTTATACGTCTTGTTATTTCAATTAGATGATTTTGTATATATTCAAGAAATAATGTGTTAGCTTTTGATATTTTTTACAATATTGACAATATATGAAATTAACATGTTAAATATTCAACCCTTTGCGTTTAAAAATCTGTATATAGATTATAGTTGTAGTGAAGTTAATCTTAAATGTAACGAGTATAAAAATCAACGTAAATAATTTCATATCAGCAAAACTATATTAAGAATAATCCAACTAGCATATTGAATTAATTAGTTATTTTCTCTGAGGCGAAGTGATTTTAAAATTCCAAAATATTTTGAAAAGCTCCCTTGTCTATTTTTGGACGACTTGGAAAATTGCGTTAGTTATGGGCATTAAAACTTTTTGTTAGAAACATACTGTTGAATGCGCCTCTGCATGGTTACGGTTTTTAATATTTTTATGTCGAACCTGTCTTCCGATATTTCTTATTTAAAAAACGTTGTAATGCGGTTAGCTTGACGTAGAGCAATTTGATTTATGCAGTAATTTTTATGTAAAAATAATTTACTTTACGCCATTAACAGATTACCAGAATTGCTATACATTTCATTTGAAAGTGTGCTTTGTAATTGTCAGTTTCTTTTGGAATCTTGATAAATTATTTATTTAAACCTAAGCATATTATTTAGTATTTTTATAGCTATGATTTTAATACTTTTACGACATGTAGTTCTTTTTATCACATTTTAGCAATATTCTGTTTCGTATTTACTTAGTTGTTTTATATTAAAAATGTACTATTGTCACATATTACTGCATTCTCTCAAATATTCTTCGTTACATTAGACTTAGTATGCAAAAGCCGTTCTTCGATAATATTTATAAAATCCTTTTTTCCACGAATTGCTTACACACATAGTAAGATTATGATGATAAAGTATGTTAAATTCATAATAGAAATTAAATTTTTTTTTTAAAACTTTACTGGGTATTGCAGCTAATAATAATCATAAAAAAAGTCATAAAAAACCGCTAAATATTAATAAATTCTCATTGGTTACAAACTCGAAGTCTTTACATACATATAAAAAATATTTTGAAGCTTTTGTATTATATATCAGAAAACACAAAACTATATATTAAAAATTAAACGCTAAGGGTCCTAATATAATTAGTGTTTTTTTTTATAAAAACAATAATTAAAATATGAATTTTTTTATATTTTTTAAGAGCAATATTACCAGTGGGAAGCATTGGATTAGTATTCTTAGGCATTGCTACCTTCTTCGCGATCGGCGGCTATTGTAATCGCAAAAACCACATGATGTTTGCTTGTGCCTTCTTTGTATTTTCCGGTGAATTATCCAAACTATTATATCAAATTAAATAACATTTATCTCACATTGTTTCTAATCTGAGATATGTTTTATAAAACGCTGTTTTACTAATATGTAATCGCTTTTCAGGAACCCTATTAGGAGTCGGAATATTATTATTTTTATATATGTTATCTGAAACTTATAGAGATAATATGTTAGCAGGAATCTTAGTTTATGGTTCTTATAAGTTTGGACTGGCTTTCTATTATGCACTTTCTGCCTTCTGCATGGCAGTATTGGGCATAGGACTATCTATGACTACCCACATGCTAATCTTAGAAGAAGTAAAGTATTTTTTTAAATATAAACCAATTTAATTGTTACATGTTATTATGTATTGTGTGTAATATATACTTTCTGTTTGCTTGTGTTTATCTTACGTTGCTCTTTAAATTATGATTTTTAATTTAACTAATTTAATAACTTTTAATTTCATCCAAATAATAACGCGCATTAAATTGATTTAATAATAGTGAGTATTCGATTACTCTTATTATTTTATAGAATCAAACAAATTGTGTTTTATTGTATTGTAGTTCATAAATTCAAAGGAGTATTTTTATATTGCAAAGCTAGATAATAAGATAACATAATCACAACAGGAAATTCTTTGCTGCATATAATAAAAATCATATTTTTGGTACTTACATTTTTACGGATTGTTAATATTTATAAATTGTTTTATAAATTGCTAATTATCTCTTCCAGCCCGTTTATATTTGTCCAAATGTCGGAAGCTTTTTTCTATATAATTATCTATTACACTAACAATAATACTTGTGTCACAAATAAAAATTCAATTAAACAATGTGTGTATTCATTTTTGGGCAGTTTCACAAAATATTACTAACAAATTGCCGCAACGTTGCCAAATAAGTTTTAATGTTCTCTACTGGTAAATTGGCGACTAAGCGTTATTATGAAAAATTAAATATCCAGAAAAATTGCATTGAGTAGATAAGTAACCTAGACTTTTTAATTAAAGCAGACTGTAAGATTTATAAAATACGTTTAAAACATTCAAGCTAGGAGAGAAACAATTCTTGGTATTTTTTTCTATAATTCATTATTAATTATGTATATGCCCTAGTTGCTAATAGTTTTTTGCATTAGCGAAAAAATACTTTATGCAAAATTATAACCATCAGTATGTATATAATATAATGATAATATATCATTAGATTATACACCAGACACACCATAAAAATTTTACGACGAATCGCCAGTTATTTCTCGTTTATTTATTTGACTTGTCTGATTTTCCTTCATATTTGCATTGTGTTGCATTCACTTATTGTAATTTACTTTTTTGCCAACTTGTTCAATATTATCTGAGATCACTCGGTCTTACACCAATTTCACGAATGTATTATTATGTATGCTCAATTTGCATCAAAGATTATATTAACAGATTTCTAAAAGCAAATCAAGGTCGCATTATTGCTTCAATAAAGTAAAAGATGCCCTGTTTATACCAGTAGTAATCTTTTGCAGCAAAGCTTTCGGGAATATACCTAGACATACATTTACAAATTATATAAAGCATTTATGATAATGTAAGGTTACGCATTAATATACAAAACAACATTAAAAAAAGATGTCTTTAGCAAATAATGGTTTGATTAGTTCACAGTACATAATATGTGCTTATAAGTACTATACTTATTATTTATAGCTTTGAAATTACTCGTATTGTAACGTTGATCAATATGTGTATAATTTAGTAAATTGCGGTAAATTATTTTCGACATAATAATCGCTAATGATATTTTTTCTTTCAATTGTACATACTTAATTTAATTATATTATTTATTAGATAAAATACATAGTTATTTCTCGAAACGGATTTCAGCATCCAAAAGCCCACTATTAAGTAATAATTCCCAAATATGATACAAAAATAGGAATGTTTACGAACGGCTTTGTAAAAATGTAAATTTTTTTATATATGCCATATTAACGATCCATAAACATATAAATATGATTTTTATTATACATATGTATGCGAAAAGAATATTCCGGACGCAATTTTTGTTACCTAAGTATATTATTATTTACTTTTGCTTCTATTTATTAATTTATTATATTAATCAAATGCGATATCAAATAAGTTATGCGCATATGATTAACATGTGTTTTATTAAAATTTACTTTTAAGATACTTTAAATTAATCATATCGATAGTTAAAAGTGTAAAATTGCAATTGTAAAATAAAACAATATCTCAAGTTAGTAGTTTAATGTTTGTTATTTTGGAGACTTTTTAAGCATGTTTATTTCAATTACATTGTTGTCATTTTCACCAAAAGGTAGAGCTCGAAAATTTACACTTACAACTATCGATATATTCCGTATAACTTTTTTCCGTTTCTAAGCTGAATTTTATTGACTGGTGAAATTATTTCTGTGTAATTCATTCCTTGAGATTATTTTTGCTTAATTTATATGGTACTCAATTGAATACATTATCAATTTTATTGTGTACTCTACATAATGGTTCTACCAATACTATCGCTTTTGTCCCTTAGTTAAATAATAAAAACGCACGCGCATTTCATACGCCAAGTAATTCCACTATTTTTTTTCAAATATTTTTATATAAAATATATTTTCTTATTGATTATTAACTTTAATTTAAAAGAATATAATTTAACGAATTTATTTAATAGCATTTTGAGATGCGAGGGCTTGCGTATCGCGCCTTTTCTTTCTCGCATCTCATTTGCCGATGTTTTGATCATCTGGACCTTATCTCAGTCGCTGCTGACTTTTTAGTTGCGTGGTCTTAGATTCGATCTAGTGATTTGCTATTTGTTCAACAACATATCAACAAGAACATAAAACCACACGTTAATTTAAAAAATAATATAATGTGTGTGCGCGCGTGTGTATTTGTTTGTGCATGTGTGTGTGTGTGTTTGTGTAATTATAGAACTCGCAATTTTTGTGTTCGCAATTTCTGTTTGCGCAATAATCTGGTCAATATATACAATTTGTGTTTGTAATTTTTTGTTATGGACTAATTTACTATACATTTATATTGTATATAGCTATTAAAGTCTTGTAATAATTTAGTAACTATTTTATCTGTAGCATTTTTCCACATATTTCTTATTATTGTTTCTGACATTTTATGTTTTATACCTACTAACACTACCAATTATTATTTTATTATGTTCTTTTGCATGTCAATTTAATCGTAACTCAGAAAAATTATAATTGTTAAATGTTTTTAAATTAAAGTCGTAAAACTGTGTTTTATAATTTGTTTTTACCCACAGAATTTAGGCCCGGCACCCGAAATGGAACGTCGTATTTACTTCCAGGAACTTAACCGTTTACCAGGACTGCCAATGTGTACATTCAGTACTCTTAGCACGGACCACAGCGGATATATTCCTGACGTATTCGAGCCCAGTACTTCTAATTTTAATGTTTATGGACGCAGACCGGGTTTGCGCAACTCCTTGAAAAACCCTGCTAGATTTAAAAACATCGAACTGCAGACAGATTTTCCAATGGTGCCTATGGCGCAAAATGACTTGTCTCCAGAGTCTTCAGAGTCTGATGAAATCATGGAGACCGTGTTTTTCTAAACACCAAGAACCTAAAATGAATTAACCAATGCGCCAGATTTGAAGCAAAATATAAATCATATATGTATTAACGAGGGATATTCGATAATTTAAGATACTAGACATATTGTGTCTGATAGACTTTGACACGTCATGCGAACCCTAATAAAAAATCGCATCCAGCTTTATTGGCCTTGTATCTTAACATTCCGAATATCCCGAGTAACTTTATTTTAATGAATAATTGTATGGTGTTGATGAGCTTAAGCAACTTATTAAATAGTGTCACTAAAAATAGCAAGTATATTAACACTAAAAACGTCACTGAATGCAAGTATTAAAATTAAAACATTTCGTAATACTTCTAGTATTGTTAACAATTATGTTAGTTAATTAATATTAAGGGCATTCATATAATTACATATATGTATTAATGCAGTTGTTGTTTAATATTAACTTATTGCTATATATGTTTCCTAACCATATATCCTTTTAAATATAAAAAAAAACTATCACTTAAATTTTAATAGATGTTGTATAATGATTAATCTCGTATTCATAATTTATATCCATGAAAGTTCTATACAATCTTAAATTTCAAATTTATACAGAGAATTAGGGATCCAGCGTACGTGTAATAAAAATAGTAGCTCGTGACAGGTCAATTGGGTGACCGAAAGTGGGTGACGGTCAGCTAACGGTAAGAGTAATTCACATTAAAATATAAACATATATATTTAATTTATGACTTAGTATGTCTTTCTTCAATTTATAGAAAAATTAAAATATTATAAATAAGTTTGATTGATTTGATAAAATGCTGGGCATATGATAAATAAAAAGATATATTCTACAATTATTAAGGGTAATTACCTTTTAAAACTACTTTAATAAGTATTTCTTGCTAAAGAAATAAATTCCAAAAAAAAATTTAAGTGTAAATCGGTTTTTCCGAGTAAAATTATATTGCTAAATTAAATTAAATATTAAAAAGGGTAAATAAATATTTAGGAAAAATACGGTAAACAGTGGTTTAGACGTAAAAAGTGAATCTCTTTTAAAAGTATATCAAATATTTTTATATACTTTTTAAAAATAAAGGAGAGAGAATATAGAGAATAAAGAAAAACCGTTACTTTATAAGGAAATGGCTGAGAGTAGTTTAAGTGCTAAAGTATTTAATATCCATAATTCTAATAATATAATACATCTGAATAATATAAATCTTTTTTAAATTAATTTTATTCGTCAGCTTGACCATTGCCCACTATATTATTATGTTAAATAAATCACGAATAATACTGAAGGTTTATCTATCCACCGTGATAACAAATATGAAGCCGTAGAACTAAAATACACCACGGGAAAGTATTGTTTAAAGAAAATAAAAAAAGGATCGAAATTATTTCTCTCTGAATATATAAAAGAAAAAAATCTTACCTTAGTATATTTTTTTCATTACATTTTTATATTCAAAGATTGAAAAATAAAATAATAATATATAACCCGAAAAAAAAAATTCGTCTTACATTGTTCATATGACATATTTTACCATTGACCTTCAATATATTTTACCCCACTATCGCACTACTCTGTTTTATAACTTCTAATACGAGATCGGTCTAATATACATACGTTGCAAAACTTAATAACATAAACCAATATATAATTATATAGTATAATTTTAACAATAAAGTGGTTATTTTTAATTCCAGTTTAATTAAAAACCGCAGGAAATCTTACTTAAAAAACATCTTTATATGAAATTTCTAATTAAAATATTAAAGCCAATTATAGTATACGATACTATGATAAGTACGCAGTGTATACTCACTGGAAAGAATGATAAGAGCCGACTGTAGCGAACTGTGATAATAACGTTATTGGGCAAATAGTACTTCAAAAAAAACTAAATATATTTATGTATTTATACATGTGGATTTATAGTTAATACAAATATATTATCTACTCTATATACAATGATTTAAAAGCGTATATGTCTCTAATATGTATTTAAATCAAATTATTGAATGTACTTTATCACTAAAAAGGTATTACTGGTACCAATTTTAATAATGAAATAATTCTATGTAATATGTGTATTAAATTCCAATATACTTTGGATAGGTAATTCAATTGATAATTATATCAATGTTTATAAAAATACGAATGAGCTTCTAAATGTGCTTTAGTGGTTTCGAACACCACTGTTTTAAGAAAAAAAATATTTATATTGTGTAAAATATCTATGTATGCTAGGTTTTTTGGGAAAACAAATTTATATCATATCTGTAATTTAATTATCAAAACGTATCAAGAAAAAAATTTCTTACTGTAATTAAAGCTACAATTTTAATTTTTGGAGATATAAAGTGGTATTTGTTTGACTCTGCGCTCGTCTCTTAGCCGTTATGTATTATATATTTTTTTTCCTGTAATTTAATTCATCGCGAAGATGATGTATTACAACATATATGTGTGTTGTAGTTATATATTTATATATCAATATTTACAACGTAGTTATAAAGATATTAGTTATATGTATTATTGTATTGAATGTTATGTTATGCAATGTACTTAATTTAAATAGTAACAATATATGTGTTGAATTGCCTTGCGTTTTTTATTAATCACTGATTCCTAATTTTCAAAATAATCCTGATAATTTTATAATAACGCATACACAACTTTTTGCCTAAATTATATAAATATAACTTTTTTATTTAAACCATTAAGGTCGCTGTAAAATTAATTTGACTCATAACACTTAAAATATTATGTTATTTGTTAACGTAATAATCTTAATTGAAACACTGGAACTAGTTTGATTTAGTTTGTGTATTGAACAACCGCTCACCGTATGATATAATTGATTTAATATCACAAGCATTTGCATGTGTATGCTTGCATTTACTATCAAATTGTATTTCAATAACGCCGCAATTTAATCAGTTGAGAGCTTTTAAAAAGGGAGACTTCCTGCAAATAATAACCGATATGCCGATATTTTGTCAAACGAGCAAATTTTACAGTTCCTCTGATAGTGAACATCCCATTTAATAATATTAGCTGCGTTTAAAACACCAATTACGAACCCAGCAGGTTTATATTTTTTTTTGTGAATTGCTGAGCACTTCTGTATCATTTTTTTGCAATCGAATTTCATTAACTTTGGACCCACGTTTGGCATACGACGATCTATTACACACATATGGGCAACCTCTGGCCCTCAGCGAAGTTGATATATGATTATTATTTTATTCTGAATAAAGGTTTGCCAGTATGTTTCCTGTGCGATGAATCAGTATCCATAAACAAAGAATACAGCTTGAAGAAACACAAAATTGATGGACAACTACAAAACAAATTTAACAGACAAGGAACATAGACAAGACATTACAGATTTTATAGATATAAAAAGAAACACAATTAGCCAAGAAAAGGTAATGATTAGGTGTGTGATTTAGCATTACCGAATACATGAGCGATATAAATCTTAAATTGCAAAAACAAGAACAATTACTTCATGAATATGGATATGTCAAAGCTTTTCGTAATAAATTAGGATTGTTGAAAAGTCAGATAAGAGAGCAAAAATTTTTTAATATTTTCTTACGTTACGACTTATGAAAATATTTTATGATATTTTTATAAATATGAACTAATGACACAATTAAAACAATTTGATACAAGGTTTGTCGAGTTCCAAAACAATGACTCCTAATTCACAATATGATGATGATATAAATAATGTTCCTGAAAAAATACCAATGAAACATTTGTATTTAGTACTAGAATCACAATTTAATTACATTGTTTTAATTTTTATTAGGTAGAATAAAAATATACAATATTACTCGCATTGTCAAGAAAAAGCATTTACCTATTCGGCAGCACATAAATGTGTGAGCAGATTTTTTAAAGGATGAAATTCAATAAATTAAAATTTTTTGACAAGGTTAATTGACGAAAATTATATGTGATTATCCTTGCATGCTACCGTGTTTTTTAAAAAAAATCATATTTCTATCCCTGTTACTTGCCATTGTAATATTAACGAAATAACAAGTTATATTTATTTACTTTTTCGAGCATCATGACGTCAACAGCGATCTTTGTTAGCAATTATTTTATATAATGATGAGCAACGATACATCGTTGTATAGCAGCCAATGAGCTAAGTGATACCAACGTCAATATTGATAGTCTCATAGTTCAAGAACGCCAATCTTCGCATTAAATTGTTACGTCGTTCATTGTATTTAAAAAAGCATGCACCACAGCTTTATGATAAGCAAAAATATCGCTTAGCATTCTAAGTCATTTGCTCAATGAGAATTTATCGAATAATGTTCGTCGGATGTAGCAAGTATGTCTTGAAAATTTAAATAACTTTGAGAATATTTGATTGTCGAGATGTATTAATGTCCGCCAGATAGAACTAATGACTGTTGATATAAAAACAACTTACCAATTAACAAGTTAACAATTTTATAATTGAATTTTAAAGTAGAGTTTTAGCTCTTGTATATATAAGTGAATGACATTTATTGATGGAAAATGTAGGTAATCCATTAGCGGGTAACCACGTAGATAGGTTTTCATATTTTCATTGAAGTTATTTTAATCCAGGATGGAATCTATTTTAAGTAATAATTTAAAATCAATGGCGTTAAGTAAGAATTTGGAATTGTAAATAACCTAATTAATATCAATAATAAATGCAAAAAAACATTATTAGGCAAATTTTAGAATATTAAAAAATTCCTGATGTGACAATTTATTCTGACAATTTCTGTTGCTCATAATAAACATATTGACAACGATTTGTAAAGTATGATCATTTTGTATTAAAATCCTAACATATTCAATTTTTTTAAAAAAAAAGCATGGGAAACTTTAGCAAATATTGAGATTTTTGTCAGAAAAATCAAAAAAGAGAGCAGATTTGTTGCTACTAATCTTGATACACAAAAACCATGCTGTTGATTTGAACTTAAATATAATAGTCCTACTTTTGGTTATTTTATTTTTATATTACTGTACAAATGTTTAAAAGCTTGTTGCTTGTATAAAATTACTTAAGATAAGCCTAAATAAACACCGTATTTTATTTAGTAATGATATAGTTTGTAGTGTAACAGACATTATAAGCGTCATGTTACGCGTTGGAAAACATGTCACACCAGAACACCAATTGAGCATCGTTCACGGAATCCACCTCGCTATTTCTAAGTCCCTCACAAAAGGATTGTATATTAACTCTCAAAATCATTTTCTGAAGAAAATAATCACAATCAATTCACTGATGTCTATGAAGATCAAAAAAAAAAAACAATATTTTTTATAAATATTATTTTTCTTAAAATCTCTATTTCGGCAATATAGTAAATATTTAACATATCACATAAAAACCTTTTTCTTTCTATGATGTGTAACTAATAAGCATTGCTTTGAATAATGTAAACTTTTTTGTTTTATTTTTTTACTTATCTTCCGTTGTATTATAATGCGTTACAACGGAGTAAATCTGTACCAACTGGGTAATTCAATTCGACGTGTTTTTACCGCCATACTGAAAGTCTGAGAATATGTGACATATATATAATTAAATATAAACTACTACGTGTATTATAATTTATAATCAATAGAAGCCACGTTACAACTATGTCCGGATTTTAATAAAAGCACATCTCTATAAATCAAAATTCGAGTTTTCTGCCGTGGTTCAACCTCGCGGCTTCTGGGTTACAAATATAGACCTTTCGGAATACACCCTTCCGACCTTAAGCTACTATAGGAGAGTGAATAGGAGGTTTATCAACAGGTGTACCAAGTGCAACAGTTCCATGAGTGCCGTCGAGAAATTGCGATAGTATGTTACACTTGTCAAAAGTCTGAAAGATAATAAGAAAAAAATATAAATATTTTTAAAAATACAAAATTATTGTTTCTTTTAATATTCTGTTTATTGTGTTTATCTTTTTATTCATTGATTGTTATTATTTCAATTATTTTTACAATATATGATTTGTGTATACATAGTATCTCTTTATTGAATTGTAGCGACCCAGATACTACGTTACTCAGGAGACACGGCAGACGTGAATATGAAGTCCCGCTCCTTGATCTTTGATCCTGATGTTTTTTGGTGTTCCTAGGTTGTTTTTCTTTTTACACCTTTATCTGTCTGATAATTGCCTGTTTGATTATAAATGGGGTTGGGCTGGTAATACGGTAATGGATGGGAAAGTGATTGGTAGTTGGCGGGTTAGGATACCTTGTGGGCGTTTGTGTTTGTGGGGGATGGTGTCTGGGTCTAGGTCCGTTAATTGCTTGATAGTGTTGTTATCCATCTTTGTTCGTTCCGTATGAACCATGGTGCGTATGATCTTGTTTTAACATACTTGCATCTTTTTAATGTGGGTTAAGGCTGATGTGCCCCATATAGGGGAAGCGTATGTGAGAATTGTTCTGATGATGGCTTTGTATAGCAACATTTTGTTTTTTAGACTGAGGACACTACGTCGTCCTATGAGTGGGTTTAGGGCTCCGTAGGCGGCTGAAGCTTTTCTCGCCATGTTTGCGATGTGCCCCCCCCCCCCAGGTATTTTTTTTGTCTAAGGTAAGGCTAGGGTATTTGACTTGGGTTGACTAAAGAATTATGGTGTTTTTAATTTTAAGTCTGGGTGGGTTTGAAAATATATTTTTTGAGAATATTTATCCTTGGCTTTCTTCTGGATTGCTTTTAAAGCGCCATTTGGCGTACTATGGGCGAGAGGAATGGATTTGGACGAGACGTCAGACGTGAAGATATTGAATGATAGCGTCGTCTTGTATGTGTGTGTGTTAAAATTGAAAGCCTTGGCGTTCACTGCTCTAAAGACTTCTCTAACGAAATGATTCTTGGTTGCTCGTATTCATAGCACCGTTTTTGGTAGGACGAACAATTATATTATAGTCGCAAGTTTTTTTTAAACAAATTGCTGTTGGCCGCTAGAGCAGATTAGGAACGACCGTTTCAATGGAATATATAGATAGATAAAGGCTTTCTGATTTAAGTGTACTTTGTGATTTAACTTGTTAAAAGGTTTCTCACGGTGGTGTCCCATTTTAAAGAAAATATATTTTTGGATGGTTAAAACGCATTATCACAAGTCGAACTGGCTTTTTTATTATTTAGAAATATTAGTTAGTCCCTCCAATCGTGATTATATGAATATTGGTTTATTTGCTGAATCCGACTGATGATAATGGCAGAAATTATATAGATTTTGAAACGTTGTTTGCAATATTGATGTGGTTCTTGTGCTTAGCCGAAGCAATTTTAAAATTCTCATTCTAAATATGGCCTCATAATAAAAGCGCGCAGGACAAAACCGCGCGATCGTAAGCGCGCTACGACAAAAACGAGCATGCAAAAATAGCGCTGGCTGAACAAAAGCTCTTCGAAAAAACTTCGCAATATGAGTAAAATATGCTACATATTTCAGACTACGCGAAAAATTCAGAATAGCGTTGTTCATAAGGCGTTACACCATTGAACGGGTTAAGATGCGTTATTATTAAGAAAACTGCCTCAATTGAAAAATTGTTACACATACTAGTTGAAAATTATTTATATCACTATGTTTGTCTGATTTACTTACCCAGTTAATACTTATTTACTCCGTCATGAATTCTTTTCTAAACATTATATTCGATTAACATGTCTGTTTTTTACAATATTTTCTGTAATACAGTGGTTGCTTTATACTTTAAAATAAATATTTGTAACGGTGAATTTATTATATTTCGTTAACGTAATATGCAAAACACCCTTCGTGATATAAGCAAAATGTTACTGAGTTTGTTTTCGCAATAAATATAGAATGGTACAATTTTACGTAAGAAACAATAAAAGAAACGGTTAATAAAGAGTTAATAAAATACACACAAGCCTTTGCTCAAAGAATTAAAATCGAAGTAATGTTATTATTAGAGCTTCCATAAATTATGCCACAGGTTTTTTGTTAATTTTTATCCCCCTTCCTTACCCTCTTATGTTATGATTTCATTGTGACGAATCCCTGTTTTTTCACATTGTTACAATTCCGCTGACCTTCTCCCCCTAAACATGTGACATAATTTATAGAAGCCGTCTATGCCGTAAGTTATAAAAGACATCTAGTGATTGCCATGAAAATTATTATAGCCAAGAATCAGACCATAATATATTATCATTAATATTTACCATTTTTGGCTAACTAATTTTGGTTACATGTAAACAATGTAATGCTGTAAAAATAAATATTTTATTTAAAAGTTTATTAATTTTTTAAGATAGTATTGTTCATTTAATAAAATAATATTAAAGAAAAGTATTATTATTTAAAAAATATATATTTATATATTTAAAACCTTTTATTTTTATTTTAACACTAATTGTAAAATTTTAAAAATAAGAAATATGAAAAGTAACATATAAACAGGTATTGAGAATATTGTATAGTCAAAACATTAAAGTGATTTTTTTTAAATTATAATATACCTTTAAACATTTAAAATTAAATAAATTGTCAAGAGTAATAAAAAAAATGTTTCGGATTCAAACAAATTACCAAAAAAATATAAATTTTATATTTTTCTATAATTTGTATTATACCTGTTGTAACTGAAAAAAGTGAATAAACGGTAAGTTTTGACTTTACACTTCTTACTATTAAAATATATATAATACATAGATTTTATAATTTGTTTCACTATAATTTACATACTATAGCTCTTTTTGGAAATAGATTAAAGAGCACTATTACGACTGTTCAAAGTAAATTCAATGTAACAATTTTTTATATAGCATTTAAATTTATTTTAACTAGCTTAACCTTATAATACAGTGTCTCCGATTTTTTTCTGAGTAAAGTGCAGCAAAGCAGTTTAGTTTAAGTGAGAAACCCTGAAAACATATGACTATCTTATAACCATTTCGATATATTTATGTACAAAGGTACAAATTTACTAACGATATATTATATGCAAGAAAATTCATATTATTTTATTATTGTACAAAGAAAGTTATCGGTATTTATTACAAATAATTTAAATCATATAATTTAATGAGAATCCAAACGTTGTTTATTTTTACATTTTTCTTATATTCTGAGTCTTATGATAGGCAAACAAACTAGCAGTTCTTCTTCAAATATATCTCTTTGTATTCAAGACATTCTCTTTTTATTGTTTATTATTGTATTGTTATTAGAAAAGTTTAGTTCAGATATGTAAATACTAAATTTTTTCAATTATTCTTCATCCTTGATAATAAATTGTCCGTTAACGTTAGGTATATAAGGTACTAATGTAAGAGAACTGTTCCTTACAACAGTTGTTGTTTTGTAGTAATATCAGTATATTTGTCCACTTGTTCCTTTCGTTGATCACTTTCTTCATAAGCTTTAATCAAACATATTTTTTTATTAAGCCCCAGCTATAATAGATTGGAAAAATAAAATAATACCCTACCTATTTATAATTAAGTAATATAATCACTACATTTTTCACCAGCATATTTACAACTTTTAATAGCATTAATTATGACATTTTGTTTTAGAACGACTGATTCTTGAATCAGTATTATTAGTAACAAGTTTATGGTACTTGGAAATAAAACTATCCATGTGTCATGGTTTGAGATTTATTTATTTTTTAGATTAATGTACTGTGAGAGTGGTGTACAACATTAAATTATATTTGATTAATTTCAACATCCATTTGAATAATACATCTATTTAAAATCGGCGCGTGTATTTGTTTTCAACATATATGTATTCATACACGCGTAATTGTTACATTATTTATAAAAGACTATTAAAATACATCTTTTGCTCGAACATTCGTGAAACGAAAAGATTAACATTGATATACAATATTAAGAAATCATTTAAGAAATTGAACATTTCATAATAATACTCATTTTTCGCTTCTTTTACAACTCGACAAATTGTTGTTTTTTACATAACGCTTTATACAGTCTTTAATTCTGTATACATTTTCTAACTTGAAATTGTTATTCTATATTGTCTTATCAATAAGCAAAGATAACTTTAAGAAATATGTTAAATACCAATGATAAACATCTTTTGAGAGATTTTTATATTTTACACATTCAAACATTCATCATTAATTATATCCATATTTATATTCGTATTGAATATTTTTAGGTAAGTATATATTTTTAAATAAAATCACACAAGCATACACATCATATGTGTAATAAAGTACCATTTATTATATAATATATCTATGATTTAATTATATTTTCATTTATACCATATTTATATATTATAAGTGTTTCTTAATTTTTCAAAAAACCCTGTTTTTCATATCTACAATTTCAATTAATTTATTCGCCTTCAAAATTTTAAAATACATATAATATATAACCTTTAATAGTAATCGACGAAAAATTAGTGATTATAATATACAAATATACAATGACTTTTTTGTTAAAAACATTAATGAACACATAATAAACACATATGTATAATTTCACAAAAATTTTGACGATTTTTCGAGAATAGGCTAAACACAGCTGGTCAGATATAATGTTTGTTAAGATGAGACAGTCATGATTATTATTAAATTTTCATATAATTAAACAATACAGTGTAACATACACATATAAAATATAATATGTAAAGAGTACTTAAAAACTTTGGCTCTTATTTCAGTTTTATATTAATAAACACATAGTAGGTAATAATATGATATATGTAAGTGTATTAATCTTTATTTTTTTAAATGAGTACCTAGTTAATGATTTGGATATGCAAGATAGGTACATTTTGACTGAAATCTCATGGTATAATACTTTCTTTATATTTCGTACATGAAATATAAAAATATCTTTGGATCTGCCCACATATACAAGCTTGCTGGTTTGTAAATGATTTGTCGATATATAATTCAAATATTAATCCATTAAAAAAATTATAATATATATGATACATACATAGATATATCAGTACATATACCAACATTATTATTGTCCGAAATATGTATGTATTTGTAAATAATTTTATTAAGAATGTATTTAGTTATCGATATATTTTGATTTTCGCTTACGATATGAAAAAATAGTTACATACTAATTTATTTTATCATTTACTAATAAATACCGTCTGTAACTATTACACGATTTTAAAACATTGATTTATGTAACGAATTAATAAGTTGTTACCATATTTTAAATATTACAGTTTTTCTTTGATACTGATTTAAAAAGAATATATTATACATAGATTTAACAATTTTTATATGTGAATAATTTGTATAAAATTATTAGTTTGTATATACTATTTAATATTCACTGATATACTTTACTTTATTTGGATCCTAATTAAACATAAAAAACACCTACATATTTTAACGAGAATATTATAATAAATGGTTCAAATATAAATTGTTCTCTTATATTTTTCTTACAACACCAATGATATTTTTGTGAAAATTTAATAAGCAATGATATGTGGTTTACCTGGTACCATTGATAATTTTGTTCTTGATATTTTAATAAATTTTAAAAATAACAATAATTTATGATATTTGCATCACATCATAACATGATGCTGTTTAATTTTATTTTTTATTAAAATAAGATTTTTTACATTCTCGAAATTATCAATTATATTATCTATTATTTGATAAAGTTTTGTGTGTATACAAGTGGTATATACAGTTTTAAAATTCCACCAGTTTAAATTTTATTTTAAATATATAATGAATCAAGAGATATCTGTTTCGATATATTAGGTTATAAGCAAAATATCTACCGAATAAATTATCATATGTAAAAATATTTCACACTAAAAATGATACATATTTCTGTACCTAAGAGATTTATGATCCTATGTCCATTTTACCATATAAACAAAAACATTTATCATATACAATATATGTATTTATTCTACTGTAACACGTGACCTTGTTTTCATAGTGGTAATATGATTTATTAAACTACTTTATAAATTATTTTAAATAAGTCTTATTATTAAAAACTGTATATAACTAATTTTAGGTTAATTTGGATAAAGGACTAATTATATCTTAGGTACAACATACATATGTATATTTCTGTTCTGTTTTTATGGTATTTAAATTAAATATTTTTGTAATATACTTTTAATAAAACTTCATTAAGATATTTGCTGTATTTAGTATGTTTCCATTTACAGTAGTAGCCTATCTAGTTTAAATATTAACTATTATTTACTACGAATATTTTATGAAACGTAATCGGTAGATATTTTGTCTATTTTGTGCAATAGGTCAATTACTGATTTAGCGTAGCATTTATGTACATATATGATTATATATTTATATTTGTATGTGTATGGGTGTGTGTGTATGTATGTGTGGTGTTATATTATAAATTGAAATATTTACCTATCAGTATTTTTTTGATAATATAAGTATATTCATATGTATTTATTAGCTATATAAATTATTTAAACACAACTCTCTTGTTGATTATTTAACATTAGGGGTGTGCGTACTGTTACGATTTCCCTTATTGGTTTCATTGGCAATGTATAGTTTATATTTCTACCATAGTCCATTCTACTATATGTCGGCGGAGATACGCCGATGTTGATGTTCTGAGATTCCAGTAAATAGTTCATTTGTTGATTCATGCTAAACTCGTCAAACGGCAACTCTTCAATCTAAAACAGAAAGTCAATTTTAATTACCTTATATTACTTTTACGGAAAATAAAATAGTTTTTGCCTTTGAAAGACTAGAATTTGCTGTATATTATTGCATTATTATTATATATCATAGAGATTTTAATTTAGACTGACCGAAATTGCATTTTTATTGTTAGCAGTTAGTTACTATTATTAATTATTAACTTTTTAATGAACATATATGGTCTTATATGCATAAAAACAATTTTTTCAGATTTTTTGTTTGCAGTTTATATAAAATGTCTTGCAGGATAGATATTAGATAGATTTGATTAATTCCGTTAAACAACTTTCAATGGTGCTGGCAAGTACTTATCTTTAGCTGTTTGTAGTAAAGTGTGAGGACTGAGGTTTTGCAACTGACAACGTACGAGTAGCATTGTCTTATAAGACAAGGCCTTGCATTGGCTGATCGGTAGTAAAAGGATAGAATAGATATATGTTTGTATTCAACTATACAAAGCATAGTTATGTTCTATTTTTGCCCTATATTACGGCCGTAAAACTTACGACTTTAGGATTTGTAGGATTTAGAAGACATGATTAAATAGATAGCCTTTTAGACAAATAAGTATACTCACATTATTTATGCAAAACTGTTGTTGTCCTTGTACTATTCTCGAGCCTTGAGAAACACTCGGAGAATGAGTGGCAACACAGTGGTTGCTTGGAGTTGTGACTATTTGCGGCATTGGCCATTCGTTTTCAGTCATTTGCTCTCCGTTAGGCCCTCCGAGTTGATAGTCCGATTCTAGAAATTCAGGTTCACGATGAAACGTACCTTCATGCGGTAGAAATCGGCGTAGAATAATGTTCCGACGATGTGTTCGGATGTGTTGATGAAGAAGAGGATAAAATATAAATTAAAAGAAAATTAGTTATAAAAAATAATATACAAAATTATAATTATAAATTTTCTACAGTTCTGGTTAAAGGATACATTAATTTTAATATCATGATAAATATGAAAAATAAATAATTTTTAGAAATTTTTAACAACCCCTAAATCAGTTTAAATTATTAAAAACAAGAAGCATATTTTTTAACATTGCTTTTAAAGTAACTATCATACGGAAATTATTATTTATTTGAAATTAACTTTTAAATTATTGTTTATTAGTATTATTATTGTACAATAAATATTGTTATACAACTGAATTTATTTTTTCAGTATGTATGTATAACACATGAGTATTTATAGTAAAGTTCAAGAAGCATCTAAAATAAATATATATTAAGTATAAAAGTCTTGCCCTACTTATTGTATCTGTTATTGTATATATGTATTAAAGTAATATATAGCAATATTGTAATACTTTTTAAGCAATAAAACAAGCAAGTTGCTCTTTATTGTTGAATATTAAATAAAATATATATTTTTGCATATAAAATAATATTTTTAACAATGTAAATAAAGTTTACGAAAAAAAAGATAAGCTATAAAATGTGATCTTTGTCATTATGAGCTTAAAACAAATTTACCCTTATTGAATCTGATGACATCAGGGTTTTTATCACCGTATATACTTTCAGTCTCACTATTCATCGGCATCTCCCTTTTGTTCTTGGTCGTTGGCTGCAAAGCTTCGTTAGAAGAATGCGATATTTTATTTAATTTAACTATGATTATAGCCATTGATGAAATTATTATAATCGTCAAAGTTACGCCGGCAATTATAAATAAAAACGGCTTGAGTTCAAACGATGATTTTTTTCCTGAAACAATATTATTATTAAAAAAGACTGTTGAACAATGATACACTTATTGCTAAATGTTTTAATTAGTAAAATTATACGAATATATATTTTTAAAGTAGTGATATATTATGCAAAAATCTCCTAAACATTTTATTTTTAATTAGTATATACTTATAGAAATAGACACCAAAGACAATAATATGCACATACGGATTTTCATTTATTTGTATCGATTTTGACGCCAATACGATAAAAGCGCACAGACAAAACTAAGCAGCCAAAAGAGCGCACTGACAAAAGTGTACTGGGCAAAGGCGCGCCAAGAGTTAAAAAATCAAAAAAATTCTATTTTGGCGTTAATTAGAATACAAAACTTATTTTTTGCAATTAATAACTGACTCAAATACGCGATAAAAGTTAAAAAAATTAAAGAAATGTTATGATAAATTTATGGTTTAAATATTATTACAGGTCTAAAATTTTATATTTAAAAAAATATTTTAATTATTAGTTAAAAATTTTGAGAAAATTGAAATTTTAAAATACCATAAAGTGTATTTAGTTAAGTAATACAAAACCTTTTTAACATGAAATTAAGTACATAAATAAACATTTAGACAAAATAAGGACAATTAAATTAGTACATAAAAAGCGTAATAAATACAATACGCATCATATACAAAGAGTAAAGTAGGTAAAAGATAAAAATTTTGTATAAAGAATTTTATTTACTTTTATTATTAATTTATATTTATATTTACGGGTTAACCCTTTAGATGCCAAGCTTTCTTTTTAGTATAAAATTATAAACAAACTAGATGGTAATATGTTTTAATATTAATCAAATACTCTATAGCTTATTTAACCAGAGTCAAATTATGTACCAATACAGATTTAACGAAAATTGTACTCTAGTACATAGTTTCTTAACCGGTGGTCCGCGGACCACTGGTGGTCCGCGAAGATTTTTATGATCGAATTTTATGCTGTATTTTATGGATTTTTAAATTATATTTCTTGTTACTGACTGGTTTAATATACTTAAATATGGTTATAATAGCATACTGTGTTGCAAAATTATTTGTTTTGAATAAAAAAATCAATTATTTAAATATTTATTATTTTATTTTAATGTTGATGGTCCGCAAAACATTTTTTGATTTTTTTGGTGGTCCGTGGATGTAAAAAGGTTAAGAAACTATGCTCTAGTATCAATAGTCAAAGCACGACTAACTGTTAAAAAAACGACATTCATTTCCGGATTACCTAAAATAAACAATATTTTAGATTTTTGTACTATTTAATTAATTTATTTATGCAGTTATTTTAGTTTTAAAAATATTATGTATCTTTAAACTTAACTTTTTTGAATGGTTACACTCTGTGGAACTATTTGCATTTTAATTTTTGACATAACTAAAATTTTTTTTATTTCAATTATTTTTTTTATTTTAGTACTTCAACCCTGTAGCATCAAAACATTTTACTACTTTTTTTAGGTGTTAATTTTTTTTAAATCTTAAAAAAATATATAATAAGTATATTTGTAATATTATTAAAGACTATTTTAATTCCTTACGCGCTTTTGTCTAATGAATATTTGGCATACGCGCTTACATCAATACGCAATTTTGTCCGGGCGTTGTTTTGTATTGTGCCAAAATATAATTTTAGCTATTAAATTTGTTGATAAGTCTCAAAGTCTATATGCGTATTTATAATGAATTTCAAAAGGGATACATTATTTTATAAGAACTTACCAGTTTGCTTATCTGCCTTTTTTAGCGTAAAGCCCTCGAGGTTTGCAGCTTCGCTTCTTCCTCTCGTGTTAGCTGCATATATCGACATTACTAGACTTTTTCCTGACATCAGACCATTTACGACAAAATGGGATATCGGTGAGGATATATTTGCTTGTAAAACGTTGGTTTGCTGATCGTAAACTTCCAATATGAAAATTTGAATTTGACCACCGTCGAAACCTGAGAATTTAGAAGTTCATAATGGACGTATATTTTTAATTAGTTCATTAAATAATTAACACAATATTGTTACAACATCGCTTTAACTATATAAGAGAGCGCAGCAAGTCAATAATTATATAAAAAAAATCGCTAGCAACTTTTTATTTTTTAATAATTCGCCAAAAATTGAAGAAGAAATAATAGCCAAAGTCTTATGTAATGTATTTTATGTTTTTTAGAAAATCTATATGTAATATTAATACTAAAATAATTATTCTATTTTATTTTAAAGTGTATATATTTATTAATGAACAAAATAACACCAGGAGGCCTCTTTGCTGATATCATGTTTTGTTAAAAAATAAAATTATACACTTAAAATATTAAATTTTGCCATAATTAACTATTGGAAATTTATGATTATTTTTAAATATTAGGCCGTCATCACTACAGTAAAAATATTTTTTTATAAAAAGTGTGGCATACTTATAATATAATATATAATATTTATATTATATAAAATCAAGTGATCAAACTTTTTATAAGCTCGAGACCTAACTTTTAATTAGTTAGTTTTAATGCAAAGAGGATTTAAATTTGTTTTGTAATTAACTAAGCTGATCATATAAATGCCTTAAGCATATTCCTGCTTTGTGAAAAAAACTATTCTTAACTTTTTTTTAAAGTTTTTATAGAAAAAATATTATTTATTTTTGTAACATATTTTATCGGTTGCAAAATTAAATAAAACTTTTAACTTAGTATTGTGAACTTAAAATATATAATTTCGTATCTCGTTTAATTTTATTTTTTTAAAAATGCTGATAAAACCACAAAGCATAATTTTTATTTAAGGTAATAATAATAATCCTAATTAAGGTAATTCAAAAGTTGAGTTTTCTGAAATTACATTTTAAATAACCAGAAAAAATGGCAAGTGATATAATAAACTTTAAAATTGTTTAATAATAAAATAGATTGTTATTATTTTGACCTAAATATACTTTAAAAATATTATTTAATATATGAATTTGATTTGCTAAATTTAATTTTACATTTTTATTTTAAAATAAGTAAAAATAAGATAAAACAACCAAAAATGTTGATTCTGAATAAAGTGAACATTTTTAAAAATAAGCTTTTTCAATAATTAATAGTGTCTATATTTAAAATGTATAAGCTTAAATATGCACGTAGTTTTGTGTATATGATACTGAAAATGAATTATATTTATATACCCAATATTTATCTTGTGTTATTTAATTTGTCTTTATTTTTACAGTATAATTACTGAGATTTTAATAAGGCCGTATTCCTTAGTATGTAGCAATTGCTTATAATAATAGCTATTATAATATTTAAGTTAGTGAAGATGTTTAAATATCATAAATTTCCAATTGTCTTACGTACTGGTTTGACGGTCAAACGTGTTTACCTTCTTGGCAGTCCACATCCAAAGATTCTGTCGTTTGGTTGTGTAACGTGCAATTGTATGGAGGATCAGGTTTTCCACCAGCAATCACGTGAAAGACACACGGTTCCAGTTGTCTTCCAGCTAGATTGAAAGCCCAGCATAGTATTGTACCGTAGTCCATCTCGGACATAGGTGTGTAGTTTAACATTGACGTATATTGTCCGTCCTGCTCCTCCAGATGAGGCTATGGATTTAAAATTATTAACTTAGAATATTACTAAAATATCATATCAAATGTTATTAAGCTTTTTTTAGACTTAACCAGATAAAAGTGTACAATTCAATAATTCGATTCGTAAAAAAAAAATATCAACAGTTGCTATTTATATTTATTTTATTTCAAATCTTATAAAGATAAAACACTTCTTTGGATTAGTAAAAAAACTATAATAGATTTAAGCTCACTGACAGGCAAATTTTATGGCGTAGTTCTGTGGAAAGCCCCCATACATTTTTTATTGTAGTGTTAATATTAACTGTTTCTACCTTATATAATTAAATAATTAAATAGTTGAACAGTAAGTTACAAGTTTTAATTGCCATTTCTACGTTAGCTGTGCCAGGTATATACTATTTATTTACTATTTTAGTGCAATACTAATATTTTATTTTTCTTATTAAAACTAAATAAATACATAAAGTATTTTATTGAAAAAACACATATTCAAATAGTTTTTTGTATCTTTAAATAATTTGTTTGTATACTTTACCTCTTGTAGTTCTCTGGTCTCAGCTGTATTATTGAAAGACCACCTGAAAGACTTAGGTGGTGGGTAGGCCTCTACAGAGCAGTAAATCGACGCTTTCTCACCACGGGCAAGACCATAAATTCTCTTCTGGTCGGAACGACACAATGGTTTATCTAAATATATGAAATTAAAATTTTAGTTAAATGGAAAATATATAAAAAATAATGTTAAATAACAAAAAAATTATTAAAATATAAAAAACGACTTATCGATGGTATTAAGGTTATATGTTATATGTTAAGATTATTTTGTACCTGTATAATTTTTCATAATTTAAAAGCCATTTTAACAATCATTTTAAACGAACAAAAATATAAATCAACCCGTTTTTCAAATGGGTCCATACACAGTACTGAAAGAGAGATATTATAATAAAATAATTGTGATAATAATGAAAAATATTGCATGGACCACTTATTATCACATCCGCTATAAGTACCGTTGAAAAACTACTATTTTTTTGTTAAAAATGCACGCTAGACAATATATTTTACCCCGGGCTTAATACTACTGTTTTTCTACCGTTTGGTTTTTATTTTATTGTGTAAACATATTTCTTATGTGTGTCATAAAAACGATCCAATAGCCCAGCAAACATCCTCATCTACAATTCGCTAAAGGTGTCTCTAACCATCATTATAAAATATGTTACACTTGGTCATAGAGTGAGAGACGCCATTCAATCATAGTAGCAAAAATAATAAGGGTATTGTATTGTCAAGAGAGACATAAGTGGATTGTTCAGAGAGCATAACGAAAACACTTAACGACAGATCACAGATGCTCATCGAAATCACAGTCGACAATAATACAACTCGACACGCCAGCGAAAACTCTCCGACTGCCATTTCAACTTTACCGCCTAATAGCGGCACATTAATATCACTATATATATGATAATTTATATGTATTTATAAAATAATCTGGAAATAGCTTTTCTAGCGTCTATTTTGCTACAAAGTCACACCCGTCTGGCCTCAAAATCTTAAATTTTCTTATGCCTGCAGTACACTTTCTGGAAGTTAACGACGTCCGCACGACGGCTGCTGTCACGTACAGCTGGAATATTTGCGCGCGATCGAAAAATGTGCCAAATAATCGCAATTTTTTAATCGTCATATTAATAAAATTACGGTACTGATAATTATAAAAGTTTGTGTGGGCACTCACCAATACAATATCAGTGAACACTTTTCGGTCGTAAATATTCAATTTACGCAAAATCTTTGTCGGCTTTTGCAAAATGCCATAAGGCATAAAAATGATACTTTAGAATACGAGCACTACATCTGTGACTATCCCAGAATTTGTCGCCATCGATTCTAAATAAAAATTCGTTATGGTGTGACATTTATATAAACCGATCTAAGAAAATACATAAGGATATTCTAGATAATTTTTTTTAGTAAAATCAAGTACCACTAATTATTTTTTAAATATTTAATTTTATATCAAAAAAAATATATTAACGATATCTATTAAAATAATATAATAAATCCCTTCTGGTGCCTTAAAATATTAAAAAATGTCAGTAAGTCTGTTGAAGTCCCCGATTAGCATGTGATATTATAACTTGACGACGTGACTACGATGAAGCGCTCGACATGCGTGTTGACCATAGGACGCCTACGCGCATACTGAAATTGAACCGAGTTACTTGTTCTATCTGAGTTTGCAAAAAACCATATCATTATTTCTCTCACTTGCGCTCGAAAGAGCAGCTCCGACTTCGGTTCCTTAGACTTCGGTCCGTTTGCCGACAATGTTCAGAAGCGCTCGAAGCTGGCCAAGTCGATTGAGCTACCCCCACTCTACCTCCCGTTCTCGGTAACCTCGGACAACTTCCGAGAGATCTTAAAGCGGGCAGAACCAAACTCGACCGAAGTAACCCACTATATTCTCCGTCTTTGGGCAACCTTGGCCAACTTCCATAGAGTGTAGTGCAGGCATTACCTTGAGTTTTATGTCTTACAGAAACCTATCAACTAATATAACAACTAACATATCTAAAGTAGCTGTTATGTAATACATATTAATTATCTCATATATCATTTTTATAAGGTATAAAAATGTAATTGCGAATTAAATGTCATACTTACACATAACTTTTAAATCTACACAGTTGCTTTGACCATCGCCTTCAACGTTTGATGCAAAACAAGAATAATTACCAGCTTGACCTTTGACAATATTTTGCAAGGCCAAATGACTAGAGCTTGTTATAATTCCGGCTTTTTGATTATGAAGAATAACCTCATTCTGAAACAATAATATAAATAATAAATTTATTTAATAAATATTATTTTACTAATGAAGGATATTTTTAGCTATTATACTATTTTTAATTAATACATTTTAAAACATTCCATTGAAAACGTTTTGTAATACTCTTATATACTTACTTTTAAAAAATACAATTTATAAAACTTTAAGACAGTTAAATAAAGTTAAAGATTAACTCGCCTTGAGCAACTTTTAAATTTTTTTCTTATTACGGTTATGTAAATAAAATTTATTTTTGGTCAACTCCTCTGAATTTTATTTAGGGAAATAAATATAATAAATATGTGTTTTAAAGATTGTCAAGGAAAATCACTCAACTTTACTTTGGCTAAAGTAAAATAGTAAGCACGAGTCTTATAATTATAATGTATGTAATGTGGAATATAAAAATCAATATTTTACACAAACTACAGCAGAGAAATAATATAATTAGAATTGTCTTAAGTTTTAGTTGAATTAGTAATTCGTCATAACAGAAACAAAAGATTCAGTCGATCATTAATACTTATTTACATCTGAGTAGTAAACGAAACCTCACCCTGCTTTTATAATTGGGTGTATTTAAGATATTGTAAGATTTGAACAGACCATAATAAACATATACTCACGTTATGCTTCCAAACGACTTTGTATGCCGCAGGATTCGATATGACTTTGCATTCAAAATATACATCGTCTCCTTCTTCTATATCATCGGGGTTTAGATTGCTTCCTAAATATAATTTAACTTTGGGAGCATCTGTAAAAAATAAACGCAACGTTATCACGCGGCACATTTATTCGCTTTGAGTATACCGATTATGTTAATTGCTTTTGAACCGTTTGTTCCTCGAGTTAAATACTCACAGTTAACGTCTATTTGTATTGAAGACTCCATGTGTTCGTCTTCAATGTGTATGTTTCTAGCGCGACAAGTGAGCATTTTGCCGTCGTCTTCTCTTTTCGGTGTAAAATACACAGTTGAAATGGTGAAATTACCTCCGTCTAAGTCCTGGAATTAGTAAAATTTAACTTTGTGGCTCATCATGAGTAATAACGACACGCTTCGATATATGTACGCATGTGTATAGGTACGTACTTAAGAGTTACAAATTACCTCTATTTACAAAACAGTAAAACGGTAATTCTTCTCATCATTAACGGTGAATATATACCGCAAATTAATGACTACCAAAATAAAATAATATATTTATTATATTTAAATATATTTATATTAGTTTAGTTACAACAATAAGAATATTTTAATAAATAAAATATAGAATAAGATTTTATTTATTAAAATATATTTAAACAGATAATTATATAGTAAATAAAAACATATAATGTAACATATTTAATATATCGAAGAATTGCCCTTTTAAAACATAGATTTTATTTTATTTTACAATAATTTAAAATATATAAAAAATACTGTCTCTCTTACACGATTTGAAATAATAAAAAATAAAATTATATTTTATTTCCTTAATTTTTATATTCATGGAACTATTAAATTTTTAAGTAAAGATAAATTAATGAGAAAATATTTCCTAAACATTTAATTTTGTGACTGACTTTGACAATATTTAAAATATATATAAAATAAATAAAATAAGTATTTTGTGTCATACATCAAAGATGTATTGTATCGGCTCATTTTTGGCACCCAAAGCGCAGAGTTTAGACACTTCAAAAGTTAATTGCTCATTCAACGCCTACTACAATATTTTTTTATTGATTTTAAAAAATAATTAGTCATGAAAAAACAACTATATTTTTATTAAAAGTTTTTTTTTCACGCATACTAATTAATCTCTAAGCAACTATTATAAATTAACTGTGCCATATTTCCACTAATGTTGTTAACCTAGCATATAATCGCTTTCATCTGTATTAGCCTTATAATTTTACTCTACGAGCACTCCTTATATATGCTCAAAATATATATACATATATGTATATTTTATATAGTCCGTATCCAATTTTTATTACTTGAAATAATATGATTTTAAAGTAATAAAAAGTAATTACGGGTACGTGGGTGAATAAATTTGTTCGTAGTTCTTGCTACAAATGGATTAATGTTAGCGTTTTCGCGCATGCTATAACCTATTAGGTAGTTAAACGATTCTTAATTAGCATGGTACGACAAAGGCTTCTTAATCCATTAAAATCGTAAGTACCTTTAGGAAAACAACAAAGATGACAACATGTGTATTGCGTTATTAACGCGTAAGTCACTAGGGTTTTTTTAATATAACCTTCCTCACCTTCTGCGTAAAATCTTTGAGTTCCATGTCGCCTAACCACCATTCGACTTTGCTCGGAGGGTCAGAACCTACTACTTCACAGTTCATCTCGTGACGACGACCGGAAGAAAGTGGTGTGTTGTCATTCAGGATAGTCAATGAAGTTGGACGTACTGTAAATAAGCAGAAAATATATAAATTTGTAATACAGCAGTTTTACATAAAGATTTTGAGACACAATAGCTTAAAATACAGCTAATTAAAGCTATTTTGTCTACACTGAAATGCATGCGACCACTCGCACTTTGTCAGGTAAATTAAAATATTAAAACAAGGAACTCGATTTACTTGATTTTCTTTTACGAAATACTCAATTTTCCATGTCAACACTTCAGTTACAATATTAATTTCTAATTAAATGTTATTTATAGAAATAATCTATTTTTAGTTAAATGTTAATAAATATATATTAAACATGAGTAAATAAATTAAACGATATTAAACTCTAAGACAATTTATTTTGGAATACGCCAAAAATATTACACTGCGAATAAGCTGACATAAAAACAATTAGGACTTTTTAGAATTAACAAAAATTAGAATACTCACAGTTTCTAAGAACCTAATAAATTTCAATTTAACCAAGAAAATTAAAGCATATTTTTGTTATAAGTTACTAATTAATTCTTCGGACTTACCGATAGTAATGTTTTTAAAAATTATTTAATAATTTGCCTGACTATTATTTTAACATAAAAAACTTTCTCTTTTTTCACTTTTAACAGCATATACAAAGGCGTTATAGTATTTTTTATGTACCCTTAGTTACTTAATGAACTGTAGAATGTTTGATGTTAAATGTTTCTGGCGTGTCCCAATGTTTAATTTTAGGAGTCATGATATTTACAATTTTTACGATCGACTTTACATCTAACATGTTTCAAACAATATTACGGATACAAATTTTTATGCTTATTTAGTAAACTTATTATACACTATATGATGCTTAGTAATTATCTTCTGGCACCCCCAATGTTGAATTTAAGGGTCTTATCTTTTTATATATAATATTTACGAGCGACTTCCCAACTAAACCGAATATGAACGATATTACTGCTATGTTCGCTGAAGCTATAGCTTGTTTATGCTTTTATAAATATTCCCATAGAGCGATAGATAATTTTAAAATGGTTTGACAAATAACTAGGCACTGTTAATTCTGAGTCGCAGTAGTGTTTTCCCATAGAAAGAATAAAAACTGTCTCTGTCCACGAATACGCTAAAATTATATTGTATAATGAACATATATTGTAGATTGGTAAGCTACCATAAAATAAGGAATAAAATAATTAGATATAAATTAAATTCGTTTCTTTACTGTAGAAACGTATAGCTAATTAAAAATAAATTAATAATTTATAAAGCAATATGAAGACCCAATGAAACTTCAGATTTACCAAAATATTTCGGTAAAAATCGCGTAAAATACTCCGTGGTTTGTTCGCAATTCGACGGTATACAATGATTTAAAAATAATTATCATTACCGAACATATAAATTTGATAAAAAAATCTAGATATGAAAAAAAATATATAATTATTAAATCTTAATAGTTTATTAATAAAAAAATGTATCTATACAAATATTATATAAAACTAGTTATGAAGATAAAAAACTATGATACTTCTTTAAATATATAATATTAAATACTGTAAAAGAATTAATTTAGTGATCTCCAGCTTCATTGGTATCGGATTGACTACACTATTTTACCATCTCACAATTCGTTTTGAAAAATATTCGACATATTCTTCCGTTGCTTATGTGCATCCACGCGAGAATATTACATACACTACAGATTTTTTTCACGGCACGTATACATTTTTTATTATGCTGAAGGAATACCATTTTTTTTGATTGCGGTGAGATTTATACATATTGCAATTTCACACATTGCCATGTTTTATGCATTAATATATTTCGCAAAACGAAGAGCAGGTTTTGAATTAGTGAATATAACACGCCGCTCTCCCATGGGAACTCGTGGGGAGTTTTCACTCGAAACATAATTCACGGGATACGTTTTATGTTTTGCTTTTACTTATTTGACTTTACAGTAATCGGAGAACACAATTTTATACGAGCGACCGACTACATACTAGGGTGGGTCAAAAAACATTTTTTTAAGCATCGAATTCCAATTATTTCGGGCTAAAAAAATGCCCATCAACGGAAAAAAATTGAAAAAATCATACGTTAAGAGCCTAAAGATTGGAAAAAATACCAAAAACTACAAATGTTATCTTTACGTTTAAAATAAACAAGTTTTTTGGCCTTTAATAGCGTCTAAGTACTTCATTGAAGTT